>NW_013667297.1:7118-17915 GCF_000517525.1 Limulus polyphemus | reverse complement strand
ACCCTGTTTCTAGCGTTGTAAGTCCGCAGACATACCGCTGTGCCACTGGGGGACAAATCACAAAGTAACTGTACGTTATGATTCATCATAAACAACACTGTTGACCTAACAACAACATTATGACAGTTCTGTTGCTAAGCGACGATGTATAGTGTTGAGTATTACCAAAATGAGCATGACACGAAGACAGAAATTGAATTATTTAATGTTTGTTTTGAATTTCGCGCAAAGCTACACGAGGGCTATCTGCGCTAGACGCCCCTAATTTAGCAGTGTAAGACTAGAGGGAAGGCAGATAGTCATCACAACCCACCGCCAACTCTTGGGCTATTCTTTTATCAACGAATAGTGGGATTGACCGTCACATTATAACGCCCCCACGGCTGAAAGGGCGAGCATGTTTGGTGTGATGGGGATTCGAACCCGCGACCCTCAGATTTTGAGTCGAGCGACCTAACCACCTGGCCATGCTGGACCGAATTATTTAATGAAGACGACAAACAACTTCAGAAAAAAATGCTTAATTTCTTGTACCCGACGTTTCGGCTTACCCTTTTATCAAAGGTCTATGAACGTCACAGGCACCAAACTGATTTTAAGTTATAGTAACCGAAAAGAAAATACAGCTTCAACAATATAACGGAAAATTGTACGTGATACAACTATAGTCGAACAGTTTTGAGTCATAAAAATAGAGAAAATGGTAATACTAACATAAAAATAGATAAAATTATAATGATAAAATTAATGATAATAATAAAATGTTAAAGGGACCAGGCATTGTCCCTATTAATGGAAGGGCGTCTGAATTGAATCAAAAGTGATTCCTTATACTTTCTTGTGAGAATTTTCTAGACAGAAAATATAAGGAATCACTTTTGATTCAATCCAATCTGAAGTTGTCGTCTTCATTAAATAATGGTTTCCATCCTCCAGTCAGCACTGAAAATTAAAAAAAAAGTAAGGAATTGAATTAAATCCAAACATTGGTTTTGGTGGGAATTTTGCCCCTTCAGTTTACTTCTGGGGACCATAGGAGTCCCCATGCCAATTTGGTGGTGATTGGTCAAATAGTGTGCGAGGAGTTAGCGGACAGACAAGCATACAATTTCGCTTATATATATATATATATATTAGTAACTACTAAGTACATAATGTAAATAGTGCTTTGTTGTAGAAGTTACTGGTAAGTTCAGGTACAATCATCAGGCAGGCGGTGGCACTGCCTATGTAGGGATGGCTCGGATTGTTCATCGAAATGGTATTTTAAATATATTCTCAATAATTCATCAGGACTTTACAATACTGTACAGGGTTATAACAATATCTATGTAATGACTGAGTCACAAGTTCTGGGAATGTCTGTAAATATCATTGCAAAAAGTTTGAATTTATTTTTCTTTTTTCTTCTGCTTCATTTTTATTACATGATAACTCAAAACCAAAGAACAATGGTGTCAACCAATTTTACTGAGGTGACATAGTTTCAAACTGAGTATCTGCTTTTATAATTATTATTAACAACTAGAAGTAATTAAAAATCATAATTCTAGTCTAAACAAAGTTATCATTACCCCTTGTAGTTAGTTTTCTTACAGAAATATAGTGTTTCTTTAAACAAGCTTAAGAACAGGGTGAAACAGGGAATTATCAGTCAATAATACATAAACAATAAATACTATAGTTGGAACTTTATTGTATTTAGAATTTGGTTATAAATACAAACTTCCTATGACTATATTGAAACACTTTAGTAAAAAACAAGTAAAGAAAAGACTTTCAAAAACGGAAGTAAATGTAAATCTTTCAAAAACAATGCAAACAATACATTAAGGATGGCATTTGCACCATCCCTACATAACAACGTAGGCAACAATTAACATATAACAATATATATATATATAACTATTCAACCACAATTGAGTTTAATTTATCCTATTTTTGTCTGTTAACATTCTACTACACTGTATGCCTGTGCTATTATATAGGGGTGATGCTTTTGATAGCATGTTATATATTCAATATATCCTTTTTTAAATATGAATATAAAATAGAATAATTGAGCTTCACAACTGCATACTAACAAGATGTCAGACAAGTCATAGATTTGACTTTAGAGTCGCCCTATGGAGAAATTTAAAACATAATTTGACTCAGTATTTGATTTATCATGCACGTACATTCCAATATACCCATGGTCTGCATAATCAGTTAGATGGCGTAAATTATTATTAATTGAAACGGTTTTAGTGCAGTCTAAATCACTAAACGTTTAAGCATAAAATCAATATTTACTTACATACAGATACAGGTATGACTTTAAAACCAATTTTGCAATTTGTGTACTTGGAATGTTTCTTTATAGGTTGAAAAGTTAAATATTGGTAATCTTTAAATTCTTTTAATAGCTAATTTGCCCTTGAAATAAGTTATAAAGCTATTGCGCAAGTCGACTGCCATGTGGCAGTTGACTGGTTGGATTTGGTTATTGTTAAGCAAAAAGCTACACAAAGAGCTGTCTACGCTCTGCTTACCACAGGTATCGAAATCTAGTTTTTAGCGTTTTAGCTCACAGTAAGATTGCCGTTAAATGTTCAGTCCAGTTACGTTTGTCAAAATTTAAAATATAATTATTTCTCCAAATGTCAAAATAAAAGGCTTTTATTTATACTTCTTAAAAGTATAAATATATACTGTGTTGTTGTTGGTCTTAGGATTCTTCTACAGTAGGTGTCTGTGACTTATTAGTGATAAATTCAACGATAAATAAACAGTACACAATTTACTTGTTTTCAAATAATATTAATATACTCGGAACAAGTTAAATATGTACAACAAAGTGTTCACACTATAGAAATTACAGGCATATCATAAACACTATTTATTTATAGTTCTCTTCTTATTGTCAAAAGTCCACTTAGGCCTGTTTAATTACTTTAGAGTATCAACTGACAAGCCAAACTATCTTCTCTATTACTATCGCACTAGTATTCTGTGTGTGATTCACTTATAACTGTGGCGCGAGTTTCCGTTTAGTCTTCTTTCTTCTAAATATCCTCGGTTCCTTTTGTGAAAGAGCACTCAGGCTGATTCAATTACTTTAGAACCACGCTTTGATGAAATAAATTATTCTTTTTATATACTTTTCTACTGTTAGTCTTACTCTAACATAACAAACATTAGGCCTATGTTAATCGTTAAGCCTATCACTCTATGGTAGTTAAATTCACGCCGAACTTTACTTTGGCTGTAACTTTACTCTCTTCTGCTACTGTCTATCAGCTGTTTCCGCTCGTCTCACACTATTTATATGTTTCTCACTTAATCGTCTGTCCGCCTTCTAGAAATCTGTATATTGTCGACGTCAATGTATTACACGCGACGTTCGATAGTCTCAACATCAATGAATTATAAACACAACTTCCTACAATCGTCTGATTTTAACTCTTATTATAACAAAAACTAAACAATAATAAAATACTCACTCACAAAATAGATTAATCAATAATATCTAAACTAAACAGTCTTTTATATCATGACAACGTTAATGGTTTATTTATAGTTAAGAATAACTGCATATATATATATATATATAAAAGTAAGTCCATTGATCGACAGCCATACTTTCTGTAAATAGGTTTCGATGTGGGTATGATATTTATAAATATAAATATTTAATAAATCAGCTTAAGCCTAGTGTGAGTGAACAAACCTATTTGAAGTATGTTATTCTGTAGCCCGGCACGCCCAGGTGGTTAAGGCACTCGACTCATAATCTGAGGGTCGCGGGTTCGAATCCCCGTCACACCAAACATGCTCGCCCTTTCAGCCGTGGGGGCGTTATAAAGTGACGGTCAATCCCACTATTCGTTGGTAAAAGAGTAGCCCAAGAGTTGGCGGTGGGTGGTGATGACTATCTGCCTTCCCTCTAGTCTTACACTGCTAAATTAGGGACGGCTAGCGCAGATAGCCCTCGTGTAGCTTTGCGCGAAATTCAAAAACAAACAAGCTATTCTGTAAATATGACGTTTAAAATACAAGAAGCTAGATATCAATCTTGAAACAGGTGTGACCGTGTAACTTCATCAGACTTAAACACTAATTTATTTTTTTTATTATAAAAGCAACGATTATTTTATACACAATTTAATAAAATAAATAATCACTGTTTTTTTAGCAAAACAATTAGATTGAACATTACACACGTGCCAAGAAAGTTTTAAAAATACATCAGACTTATTTCAAATAAGCCTGATGTAAATATATTTCTTAGACCGTAACGATACAGATATGCATCACTTAGCGTTCTAAGTCCATAAACTTATCGCTGTCTCACCGGGGGATTTCAAACTGGTTATTCAAAATCTTGTGACACTAAATTTGTCAAATTATTGTAAACTTACAAGTAAACTAAAACAACTAAAAAAACAAAACAAAAACCATTTATATATCTGCGAATAATGTTAGTTTCTTACTTTTATGATGTTAGAAAAACACGTAAGTTCAAGAAGTCTTGAACCCTACCGAGCGCTTTCGAAAGGTGGACTTTTCTTCTTCAGGGGCAAATTGGGAAATCCCCTGAAGAAGAAAGGTTACTGGGTTTAAATTTCTATTCGTTTTTTCATCCAAAGTATCTTTTACATAATTTTTCAAAAATATGTTTAAACTTTACAGTTTTGAGCGGAAAATATACTTTTTCTATTCATTACACACATTTAAAGAAATAATATTTTATATTAGCCGGTGTACCCGCCCCCTGGACAGAAGTTATGTAAATTCATGATTAATGAAAGCTTATCTTGGGACATGAAAAGTTGCTTCCCTTATATGTGATTGTAAAAAACGCAAAAACGTTCATAAAAACTGTAAAACACAAAATGTGAAACCGCAAGTTTGCATGTATCTCTGCATGAACCAAAAAAACTTTATGTCAAATTTGGTGAAGATCCATCCACAGGAGATGAGGTAGTGGTAAAAAAAAATACAAAAATGCCCATAAAAAACGCAAAACGCGAAATTCAAAATTGAAAGTTTGTATCTACCCTCGCATGAAACTCTATATCAATTTTGGTGAAGATCCATCCACACCCTGCGAAGTAGTTACATGGACATACAACAGACAGTACTACTATATTTATATAGGTTTGCAGAGACAGTTCGATACAACACTTTTATATGCGCATAAATACAAGCTGGTACGTTCTACCGAAATACTGAGGGAAAACGTTATGCAGTAAAGGACAAAAATGTTCCCAATAATTGTCAGGATGTGGATTGTTTTTAGGAAACTTGTTGTTGTTTGTAGTTAAGCACAAAGGGCTATCTGTGCTCTGTCCACCACGGGTATCGAAACCCGGTTTCTAGCGTTGTAAGTCCGCAGACATGCCGCTGTACCACTGAGGGTTTTTTTAGGAAACTTGTTGTTGTTTGTAGTTAAGCACAAAGGGCTATCTGAGCTCTGCCCACCACGGGTATCGAAACCCGGTTTCTAGCGTTGTAAGTCCGCAGACATACCGCTGTACCACTGAGGGGGTTTTTAGGAAACTTGTTGTTGTTTGTAGTTAGGCACAAAGGGCTATCTGAGCTCTGCCCACCACGGGTAACGAAACCCGGTTTCTAGCGTTGTAAGTCCGCAGACATGCCGCTGTACCACTGAGGGGGGTTTTAGGAAACTTGTGATGAAAGTGTTTCTTTATTTTTTTCTTGGCTCACATTTGTAGCAGATATAACTGTGAAAATAGAACACGTGATGTTCGTAAGATATTGATATAAATAAAAGCAATTTACAGTTTAAATACTGTTAAGCTGGTTTCTATCTCTCTCATGAGATACCTATTAAGAGTAAGTATCTTAACAACAGTTAATTTTTAAAACGACTGTAAAGAAAATAATGTTCAATTTAAAGTCATTTTCTATGTCTTTTGGAGAGGTTGTTTATTCTTAGTTAAAGCGATTTATAATCTATGCTCTGTTTAACACCAGAGATTAAACAACACTCAAAGTGCCTGCCCTTACTACAATTTTCTGGAAACGCGCCATCTGAAATTCCTTTAAAAATTACTAATGTTAAAAAACGTATGGAGTAACAGCAGATAATTTGTAACCTGCATAATAATTAACTCACATTAGCTTGAGAACCATAAACAATTTCAAAATGAATTGGGATTCGAATTTTTCAACCTGAACGGAACGTTATGCGAACATGGGCTGAGCGGTCAAGCTAGAGACCCCTAGGGTTCAAATACAGCCGGTCCGAAATTTGAATTACTGACCTAAAGAAAGTAAGTGAGGAGTGAAAGTCGTCACAAAGGCTACGTCCGGTTTATTGAAACGAATAATGGGATTGACTGTCACTTTTGTAACGCATCCACACCTAAAAGAAGTGTGGACCGTATTCAGCGACACCACTTCTCGAACTTTGAATCTTTCGATATGCAAGCTGACACGCTAACAACTAGGTCACGCCCGGCCACATCAGAACGAAGTATAAAAGCGAATGTGAAAACACAATTTATACAAAGAAGCAGATTAATATTGAATAAAATCCCAACAAAGAAATTTGTCAAGAATATTCTTAGAGAAGTGAGATGCTTCGAACAAATTAAATATATTTTGTGTATGTATATATTATGATTTATTAACTAATGTATGGGAAGTTTAGTATTAATGGAGACGTCTTCGTGGATCAATCTGCGGCATTATTTCTTGTCACAAATGATACTCCGTATTTATGATCCAATAAAACATTCATACGATATCGTTTAGGTATCAGAAATGTACTTTTTTGTTACAGAAGTTTACTTATAAAGAAAAAACAATGTAAAAAGAGTACATCGCTTGTCTAAATAAAAAAAAAGGTACAATTTTTTAATGTGTAGTCTCATTAAAGTCGAAGATCGTTTATATAGATATGTTTTAGGGTAAAGCACACTAAGCTATCTGCTGTGTCTGCCGCGGAGAATTGAACACTGGATTTTGATGTTATAAGTCAGTAAACTTACCGTTGTCCCGCAGGAAGGAGGACATCGCTTATCGCCTAACGCAACAAAACAAATGTATTATCTATGGGTTTACCAAAATGTACAGTAATTCGGAATTACTTATCATTTGCAAAGGAAAAAAAAATCAAATTTAGTTTATAATAATGTCGTAAGTTTTCGCTAAGAATACTTCCCATAGTAATCCATTTTAATATTGATAATTTGTAAATTGATTATTCAACGTCCCGTATTTTATGATTAACATTCAGTGTTAAAATCTAATATAATCACATAATTTAAAATTTAATAACTGTTTCTTTGTTGTTAAGCGCAAAATTACACATTGGACTATCTGTGCTGTACACACCATGAGTATCGAAACGATAATTTTAACGTTTATAAGCCATCAGACTCACCGCTGAGCCACTTCGGAGAATCAAATAGTCCCCCAGTGGCACAGCGGTATGTCTGCGGACTTACAACGTTAGAATCCGGGTTTCGATACCCGTGGTGGGCAGAGCACAGATAGCCCTTGTGTAGCTTTGTGCATAATTAAAAAAAACAAAACAAACAGAATCAAATAACTAAAACCACACTTTTTTTGTTATTTCAGTTTCGTTTATAAAATATTAATCAGTAGATGGAGTAATGAATATTAATTATTATTTTGTCCTACAGTCTTCCTCTCTTTCTAGAATATCGAACATATATTGAAATGACTTGTGTAAAAAAAAAGCGTTCTAAATGTAATAGTTTTTTCTTTCACAGTGAGAGTGGAAAAGTGTCTTGTCACAGCGACAAGAAAGAAAACGTTCATAACATCAAAATACAGTTCACAGTTATAACAAAGCAAGTAAATACCACACTGAAGCCTATTATTAAAGATATGTGATGTTTGATAAAGAAAAATATCAAATTAATGTCTTCACCAAACGAAAATGAAATAGCTTGACGTTTTTTTGTTTGTTTCTTCTTATCTTAAATGGCAAAACATTCCCATCTACAACTTTGTTAGGAGTTTGAAGGCTGACAATATAACCCATTAACGTTGTAGATGGGTTATATTGTCAGCCTTCAAACTTCTAACAACGTTGTAGATGGGTTATATTGTCAGCCTTCAAACTCCTAACAACGTTGTACCAGCCTTCAAACTTCTAACAACGTTGTAGATGGGTTATATTGTCAGCCTTCAAACTCCTAAACAATATAACCCATCTACAACGTTGTTAGGAGTTTGAAGGCTGACAATATAACACATCTGCAACGTTTTTAAAAGTTTGAAGGCTGATAATATAACATAAAGAATAAAGAATATTTCCAAATTGTGATTTATAATTAGGATGTTTAATTTTGAAGGATTCTTTAAAATTCTTGGAAATATTTAGTTACCGTGATTCAAACCTTCAAAGTCTTAATCAGCAAGGCACGCTCTCAATGCTGCCTCTGTAATTAGCTCTCATTGTGCAATAGAGGAGTTTGAATGTGTTTCTTTTTGCTCAAATAAGAATAAATGTTATCAGTTTTGTAAAAATTCCATACCTAGTATTTTACTATTTGAAACTGAAAAGTTTTTTTTTACTTGACCGAAATTAAACAGCAAGTCATTACAAATTTAAAACAGCTTTTATGGTTGTAAGTTATTTCAACTGCTGAAGCAAAATGACCTGTTTGTTAAAACTCTCTATGGACAAGTGCTTTTATGTGGAGAATTATTCGTTGAATAACCGATTGTTTTTAAATGAAAAACGAAAAAGTGCGGTGGGTGAAACAATCACGTTACTGGCAGTCCGAGAAACTAAAAAATGTACTTTGATACTTGTTAGGTCACATAATTTAAATATATATATATATCTTAAGTTGAGTATGTGAATGAAAACGTTTCATACAACAGCATCTTATTATCTTATAGGATCAGTTTCGTACAACTATCCCAGTAATGTATAGGGCCATCTTTAAGAATATTACAAATCAAGCTATAGGTATAATGTGCAGATTTCTGAATAATTTAAATTAGTAGCGTCGCTGGTTTGAATTATACACGGTTTCAACATCTACTTAGTTTCACTTTTTCAGAGAAAAAATTAACTTCACAGAATAGTGTGCCCCTCCTATTAAACATTTTATAGTTAAATCACTTAAAAGACGCACTTCAAACAACAGCAACACATCAAAACTGGCAATAAACGGATGTTGAGCTTAACAAGACGATTGGTTTTATCTTAAGAGTTCTGCCAATTTCCGTCCCTTATAGTCAATGAAAATAAAAGAATAGTGGGATAACAATACGATTGGTTTATCTTGAGAATTCTGTCAACTTCCGTCCTTTATAGTCAATGAAGTGAAAAGTGGGATAACAAGACGATTGGTTTATCTTAAGAGTTCTGTCAACTTCCGTCCTTTATAGTCAATGAAGTGAAAAGTGGGATAACAAGACGATTGGTTTATCATAAGAGTTCTGTCAACTTCCGTCCCTTATAGTCAATGAAGTGAAAAGTAGGATAACAAGACGATTGATTTATATTAAGAGTTCTGTCAACTTCCGTCCCTTATACATAGTCATGAAATGAAAAGTGGGATAACAAGACGATTAGTCTATCACTATTAGGATTCATTTTACCACTGGTCTTCAATTATTTTGAAGCTGAGGACTGTTTAAGTATAACGGCCAGACAGCCACAAACCAGAAAAGGTTAGGGATATTGGTAGCTTGGGTGAATAGCTTTCTTTTATAGCTGATGGAGTGCAACATCTGGAAGAAAATGAAACTTTTCCAATATCTAACTCATATACATATTTACTCACTATACTAAATACAAATAAAATCTCAGTAATAAACTATTTTCAAATAATTTTATAACAAAGGGGGGTGATGGCTGAGATTGCCCATTTCATCCTGAAAGTTGTGCCTTACTTTTATTTACCTGGTTAAAGGAGCGACACTGTTTGTTTTTGGCTAACTTCTGTGAAAGAACATGTAGTTACAGACAAAAGAATTAGCATCCTTTGATTATTATTCTTTAAGTGAAGATAACAGACTAAGGATAAGCATTTAATAATATTTTATGAGTTTTCATTAAATAATAAAGTAAAATACACACTTTCAAACAATTTTCCAAACATACTCATGTCATTTAAAGTATTTGCTCAAGATATAACGTATTGACACCCCTGATTTAGTATCCCGAGTGTCCTCAATTTGCTTTGATTAGAGCTTTTAGATTAGACGTTTATGATAATTCTTAATTAGATCAGACAGAATGGATACACTATGCTTGATTGCAGTCAAAAGCATTTCTATTAGATTGAGATTTGGTGAAAGTCGTTCCAGATCTTTCTTGGATTTCTTCAAGAATTCCAGAGTAGAATGAGCCGAATGCTTTGAATCATTGTCTTATTGGAAGATAAATTACCTACCAATCAAGCTACGATAATTTTGTGCAAGAATATTTCGGATTCCTTTTCACATTTCTTGGAAAATTTTAGACGGTTTGTCTTAGAGTTCTTATGCCTGATGTTTCTAAATTTTTCCTTAAATCTTTGAGTATTAATCTTGGAATCCACTTGTTTCAAGTGTTGAATTTGCTCTGTGGTACTTCTTGATTATAGCTCTGATTGTGGATTATGGTATACATATTTATTTGATACTACTCATTAACCATTTCCTGTGCTGCGTGCTTTTCTCAATCATGAATCCCACCCTCTTGTGCCCGGCATGGCCAGGTGGATAAGGCGCTCGACTCACAATCTGAGGGTCGCGGGTTCGAATCCGAATCCCACCAAACATGCTCGCCCTTTCAGCCGTGGGGGCGTTATAATG
>NW_013667297.1:0-6118 GCF_000517525.1 Limulus polyphemus | reverse complement strand
CCTCTTATCTTGACCTCGTTTGTTTCGTTGCCACAAAGTTCTTATTCAAAAGCTGTTTGCGAACACTTCTGGCTTTTGATTGTACAATGCATCTTAATCACCAGACAATTCAATTTTTTCAACCAATTAATATATTTTCAAATCAGTTCTATTGATTTTTTACAAACTTTTAATAAAAGGTGCCAATACTTTTGCCATGAAAAAAATATTCGAAATTACTTAATTTCTTTTGTTTTATTATAAATATTGTTTGTTAAACTGCCAGAAACTGTGTACTTTGGTCTTTGTCACATTGATTATGGACCAACATTCTCCCGTTTATATTGAATTATCTCATTTTGAGTGTAAGGTGCTAATACTTTTTTTTTGCGTAGAGTGTTATTATAACTTTTGACAGATGTTTGTCAGAACTGAGAGATAATGTTGATATTTAATTAATTATAGTGTAGTGAAAGTGAGTCAGTCGTAAAAAAGCACGATTATTACCTTAGTTCTAATTGTTCCACTTATTATCAGTCGTTGAACGCATAAAGAGGGTTGTATACCCCATTGTACAGCTTTGTGCTTAGCAACAAAGAAACTAACATAGTTTTTTGAATTACTGAAAGCTGTACTAAATGTTTGCTATAGGGTTGTATATCCCATTGTACAGCTTTGTGCTTAGCAACAAAGAAACTAACATAATTTTTTGAATTACTGAAAGTTGTACTAAATGTTTGTTGAGGGTAGCAAACATTTCGCACAGCTTTCAGTAATTTAAAATTATGTTAGTTTCTTTGTTCTTAAGCACAAAACTGCACAATAGGGTATACAACCCTTTAGCAAACATTTAGTACAGCTTTCAGTAATTCAAAAATTATGTTAGTTTCTTTCTTGTTAAGCACAAAGCTGCACAATGGGCTATATGTGTTAACTCCAATGCGGGTATAGAAATAAATGTTCAGAGACACGGAAATAAATTAATGTTTCACATTTCATATTTTTCTATGTGTTCTGAATGTGTAACAAAAAATCACAAGAAGCGAAAACAAGATTTATTCATAGGTATTGTGAATTAATTATAGAGATTAATTCTGGGTTTATCAAATTATTCAAATAAACACTGATGTTATTATATACTTTTATTTTGAATGAAGAGTGTTCTTTTATCGATGGTCATGCCAACTGCACAGTCTTCAAAACATTTACCTGCTTATCAGTAATATTTCTAACAAATAACAGATTCTTACCTTAAAAGTGAGTTGTTGTATTTTGAAAGTATTTACTATTATTTTTTTAATTTAGTGAAGATTGTCCCCTAGTAAGACAGTGGTAAGTCTGAAGGCTTATAACACTAAAAACCAGGATTGTGGTGGACACAGCACTAATAGCCCATAGTGTAGCTTTGTGCTTAACTACAAACAAAGTCCGTGAAAAATAAAATGAATTTGAACATGTATAAACAAAAGGTGTTATAATTATGTATATATTGTATATTCTAGTGCTATTTGTAAACAAAAGGTGTGATAATTATGTGCATATTGTATATTTTAGTGCTATTTGTAAACAAAAGGTTTTATAATTATGTGTATATATTCTAGTGCTATTTGTAAATAAAAGGTATAATTATGTGTATATTGTATATTCTAGTGCTATATTTTTAGATAATTTTTCTAAAAAAAAAGGCTAAAACACTAATTCACCTCCATGTTCTAAACATTTATAGATATTAAATATTTTGGTTTTAGTTTCTTTAATCTATGAACCTGAAAAGAAAATTGGACCAGTGTAATTACTCGACTGTGAAGAAGTTAACTGGTGGAAGTAAAAGTTTATTTCCATGTAAGATGACAAGAATCACTGCGCGTGAGGTTCACATAAAGACTGGTCCAGTGCGCAGCACGCACGAATCGTTCTCGTTCTCATGATGATCTTCCCTATGCGGTTTCCTCGCTTCATTCAGAGTGCCACCACTGTCAAAAGACGAGTAGACTTCTTGGACAGAGCGCCCAACCTTGAAGAAACTGTCATGACGATGAACCAGCGTCCCCGAAATTGGACAGTTACCAAACCTCTCGAAAATATGTCACAGTCAGAAGAAGTATGCCTCAAAAAGTACCCAGATTTCAACACTACATTACAAGGTATGAAAATAAACCCCTAAGCTAAGTAAATATTGAATAATTTACAATTTCACTAAAATCAATAAATCATTGTTTGTAAAAATGGAAAGGGTTTGTTCAAAGAACACTTCCTCAAGTGTATAAGGTATAATCTAGGTTTAAGGTTCTTATTTTGACGACACATAACTTATTCTATGTTTAGTGGGTAGTTATTCTACATTTTCTCAACTTTGAACACTTCCTCAAGTGTATAAGGTATAATCTAGGTTTAAGGTTCTTATTTTGACGACACATAACTTATTCTATGTTTAGTGGGTAGTTATTCTACATTTTCTCAATAGAACCAGAATATGTTTATAAATAGTATCGTATTTCCCTATAGTTTCCATAAATACTTATTGGTATCAAAAGATAGACCCATGGAACAAATTGGATTGTTCATTGTTCGTGAAAGCCACACAATGAGTTCATCAATACTTAAGGCTCAGTATTTAACCCAACTATAACTTATTTTAGTTAACTTAGCTTTTGCGTATTCATGATCACTTACTTACATTATTTCTGGGGAGCGTTAAGATAGTGAACATGTTATACGATAATGATGATTCCAGATCAAACTTGTGTATTTTTACAATAGTAGAGTACAGAAGAATTACTATGTTCGATAGAGTTTCGGAACACATTTAGTCTATGGCTCTAATCGTAACTGAAGTTCACTCCGGATAACATGCGTTTAGTTTTTACTGTTGTTTCGACCAATAGTTGCAAAGTTACTCAGTTCAATCAAGTAGAAATAAAAACACCAGATTGCTTTTTTATGGTAAAACTCAAGCTATATTTTTTGTGGTACTCATAGCTAAAATTAATTTGTCAAAATCTGAAATATACGCGACTTGGAAATAAGAGCGATAATAATAATGAAAATAACTAATTAAATCATTCACGCTTTGTTCATAAACAGCAACCGAAACATAAGTCATCAGTCAGTTTGTAACCGAAACATAAGTCATCAGTCAGTTTGTAACCGAAACATAAGACATCAGTCAGTTTGTAACTGAAACATAAGTCATCAGTCAGTTTGTAACCGAAACATAAGTCATCAGTCAGTTTGTAAAAGAAAAATAAGACATCAGTCAGTTTGTAACCGAAACATAAGTAATCAGTCAGTTTGTAACCGAAACAGAAGTCATCAGTCAGTTTGTAACCAAAACATAAGACATCAGTCAGTTTGTAACCGAAACATAAGTCATTAGTCAGTTTTTTAACCGAAACATAAGTCATTAGTCAGTTTGTAACCGAAACATAAGTCATCAGTCAGTTTGTAACAGAAGCATAACACATCAGTCAGTTTGTAACCGAAACATAAGACATCAGTCAGTTTTTAACCGAAACATAAGAAATCAGTCAGTTTGTAACAGAAACATAAGACATCAGTCAGTTTGTAACAGAAACATAACACATCAGTCAATTTGTAACAGAAGCATAACACATCAGTCAGTTTGTAACCGAAACATAAGACATCAGTCAGTTTGTAACCGAAACATAAGACATCAGTCAGTTTGTAACAGAAACATAACACATCAGTCAGTTTGTAACCGAAACATAAGTCATCAGTCAGTTTGTAACCGAAGCATAACACATCAGTCAGTTTGTAACCGAAACATAAGTCATTAGTCAGTTTTTAACCGAAACATAAGTCATCAGTCAGTTTGTAACCGAAGCATAACACATCAGTCAGTTTGTAACCGAAGCATAACACATCAGTCAGTTTGTAACCGAAGCATAACACATCAGTCAGTTTGTAACCGAAACATAAGACATCAGTCAGTTTGTAACCGAAACATAAGACATCAGTCAGTTTGTAACAGAAACATAACACATCAGTCAGTTTGTAACCTAAACATAAGATATCAGTCAGTTTTAACCGAAACATAAGACATCAGTCAGTTTGTAACAGAAACATAACACATCAGTCAGTTTGTAACAGAAACATAACACATCAGTCAGTTTGTAATAGAAACATAACACATCAGTCAGTTTGTAACAGAAACATAACAAATCAGTCAGTTTGTAACATAAACATAAGACATCAGTCAGTTTGTAAGTCTTAATTCTTTCACAGCCAACAGCCAATTGCTCATGAAAAACTAATAATATTGATTATCTGAGTCCATAAAATGTAATTTTCCTGTCAGAATGGTAGAAACCAAGAGCTCTTCCAATGTTTTTATAACACTTTTCTTCACATAAACACATAAAAACATTCAAATCTACGATGCATTTTCACTTATTATTAATACATTTGAAATAAACTGGCTAGTGAGTCAAATTAATAACGTAAGTGACATTGCTACGTGGTCATATATATAAAGCAGAAGTGTCACCCGTGTATCTGCTTTTCATGTGTATAATTTTACATTGATTTCAATCAAACTTGGCATGCACTCTTAGGGCGCCCGAAGAGTGTTATATAGGAGCTTTGGCGTTCGATCTGATACAATATGTCACCACCTTGAACGTCACTATGTGTTTTACATTCTATTACTTTGCTCTCTACTAAACTCCCAAGAACCCTCACGATACCCCGGCGTATGACAAAAGGGATTTGTGTTCGAATCTAACCCCCACGTTACCCGTTGGATGTGCCCGTGTTTGGTTGTGGGTTCGCCTTTCATGTCTTAGGTTTTTGATGAGCTCAGTCAAACCTGGTATGTGCTCCTTGGGCACAGCAAGGACTGACTGAAACTTGGTATGTACTTTTCGAGTACCCAAGGACTGAAATAGGATTTTTTGCATTCAGAGATTACTGTCCAGACAATCTTCTGTTATCTAAGTGTGTTGAATGGGTACGTCAATAAGTTTATTATAATACAAAATGTTTCTTTCGGATGTTAAAATACCGCTTTGAACTGTTAAGTTTAACAGCATAGTTTCACTGGCGTCTGTTTTCTTGGCAATATTGCAAAGCTGTGCAAAATAAAACATTTTACTGGCGTACTCTTTTTAATGCTACTAAAAGGTCTTTAAGAAATATTACCTTCGATTACGAGGAACACACTTTGAAACTAATAATGCTTGGAGACGGCTTGAATAGGTAATGAAGAAAAAGTTTAATATAAGTTTAACTTAACAGCACATGTTCAACGTTTCGACAAGGTTTTGTCATATTACCTTCGCCAGTTTGTCTCTGATGAAGCAATGTCTACATTTGGAAAGCACCTGAGTTACAGGTTCTTTTTATTTTCATTTTTTACCTCTTCGAATAGGATATTTATTTTTACATCAATAAGTAATAAGTATCAAAATGAAACAACAGGTCCAGAAACTTAGTTACCTGTTTTTGATCATGTCAGTCAAAACAAGGAAATTAAGTTAAATATACAAGCAGCATAAAACGTTCACTTCCAAAAATATTTATATTTAAACACAAGTATTCGATTATGAGATAACTTTTATTACTTCTAAGCTTGCTGTACAGCCTGTTCTTGTAACTATCATGATTTATTTACAAAACCATTCATCTATTGGAAAGCTAACTTTCAAAATAACACTTTATTAATGAAGACAGAAAATAAGTGTACAAAAATATTTTATAATAATTTAGATAAGTCAATGCAAAATATAACTAAAATATATATATTAACTAAATAACATTGAATCAGCAGTTGGGCCATTAACGATATTTTCGACCGTAATCCCAATAATGTTTCGCAACATTCGACCGACTTAGGAGACTTACATTAATCCATGTTTGTGTATTTGTTTTTAGTTAAGCTCAAAGCTACACAATGGGCTATCTGTGCTGATGCCCACAACAGGTATCGAAACCGATTGTTAGCGTTACAAGCCCATATATATGTACCGCTGATACAGTGGGGAGGCAAACCCATGTTGCACTAAGAATGCAAAACAATCTTCATAAGTGTAAACATTGATATATTTCGTCAACTACTACTCTTTGAAGTCTAAATTGTTACCTGTACAACAACTTAAAGTTTATAAAAAAAAACAGAATT
>NW_013667296.1:231828-259518 GCF_000517525.1 Limulus polyphemus | reverse complement strand
TAATATATTTTTTTCTGACCTTCTTGTTTTTCTGTCCCTTTATGATGGCTATGAATTTTTTGTGTATGGAAGTAAGGGGGTAAATGGAGAAATACAAGAAGCCGAGGGGGTTAATGATGGAGGAAAAGTTGAGAATCCCTGCCCTAGATGGATCAATACGTCCTTTGTGGTCCTTAAATTGTTTGTACTTGTATACGTAGGTATAGTGACCAACATTACTTTATAATTTAATTAACAGAGTAGTCTGACTAGAAAGAAATTTTTATAGCTTGAAAATGTACCAAAATAAACTCTAAAGTTTAAAAAGAAAATTAACAAATGCTTATATACAGTTGAATACGACTGTCTGCTATTTGACAGAAAAGCACAGCTACCAAATTAGCGTCTAACGTCAATCTATTATAAACATCACTGGAGTACATCAGTAGAAACCCCTATTTTGTGTCATCTATTAGCAGGCCATAAGTATCTACGATTTCACGGAATCCTTGAAGCGGACCTAATGGGGTATTACTGTTTTCATTACTTATTATGGTAATAAATTACTAATATGCTGAGTAGTGTTTAAGTACTAACAATTTAGTCTTGAATGGTCTTTGCAAAGGTTAATAAACTAATTGATTACAGATAGCACAGACAAACTCTTTAATACTGAAGATCAGCTCACTTTTTCAACAATAAGTCAGTTTTTCTTAGAGATACTTAATTTATTAAAATAATCCCTAAGCTGGGGCTAGTCTACTGGCACGGAATGGGAGGGAGGCAGACTCTCATTGGGGAGATCTACCTCCCAGCAGCCCCACATCTGAGATATTGTCTTTTAAGGTTTTTAGATTCTTACATAGCTACTATCACTGACATGAAAATGTTATGTTTTTTTCTGCCACAAAATTATTTCTTTGCCCCTTTATGCCCCTTTCCCCAAATAAAAATTCCTAAAAACGCCACTGTCCCTAATAGTCGTACAGAAATGTAACTTTATTGAATGTTTTATGATGCACAAATAGCCTGAAAAGGGGATTCTTGGATAGATAATGCTACGTTTCATTTTTTGTGGATATTAACTGGTTTTCTCATTAAAGGTTAATATATATATGGCCCGGCATGGCCAGGTAGTTAGGGCGCTCGACTCGCAATCTGCGGGTCGCGGGTTCGAATCTTCATCACACCAAACATGCTCGCCCTTTCAGCAGTGGGGGCGTTATAATGTGACGGTCAATTCCACTATTCTTTGGTAAAAGAGTAGCCCAAGAGTTGACGGTGGGTGGTGATGGCTAGCTGCCCTCTCTCTAGTCTTACACTGCTAAACTAGGGACGGCTAGCGCAGATAGCCCTCGTGTAGTTTTGCGCGAAATTCAAAAACAAACATAATATATATATAGTTAGTATTCAGACTTCATACTATTAAAAATATACAATGTCATTAAACCATTTACTACAACTAAATAAAATATATGTTAAGAGACAGGGTGTTGTACTTTTACATTTAATGCAGCACAGTTGTATGTGAATTATTTGCTATACATCTTAAACTGAAAAACTTAAGTCATACAAACTTCACATACAATTGACCATTCGCAAATCTACAAACACGTGTGGATATTCTGGTCATATTTTTCGTGTGAAAGTATATTTTTATAAACCTGTGTATCTATTTATCTTTTATTACATTATTTGCAAGTGATTCTTGAAAGTAAAGAAAATTTTACAAACGTACGTTACATGTAAGGAAACATTACTGCAGACCACACCCAACTTCTAAAACAGTAGATTTTAATTTATTTACGTAACGTAAGAATACGTCGAGTTTTGGCTTCACTTTAAGCTTATATTAATTATTATATGAATTTATTCATAAAAAGAGGTATTGTATTGAGTATATTATCAGACTAAGTAAAATGATAACTAGTTTTCCTTTTTCTTTTTTTTTTAGTTTTATACAGCAATGAGATAGGTAGCGCTACTTGCTAGTTCAAAACAAATGGTTTTAATATGTAATATTTTAACGAAATATTGCAGAAAAATGTTTGTTTGGTGTATTTAAACGTAAACCCACAGGGTGAGCTATCTGTTCCGTGTCCTTTACTGGTATCGAACTTCAATTTTTAGCGTTATAATTACTTAAGCTTAGCACTGATCCACTGAAAGAAATAGAAAGAAAAAAACAAGGATACTTATTTTAAATTATATGCACTACATTGCAGCCAGCTCTCACTCTTCCCGATTACTACAAATATGCAAGAATGTTTTATGTTTTTAGTATTTTTGATATCGAATAAATCATATTTGCTAATTATATATATTTTTTTCGTTCGTCGCCTACGAAAACTATTTCGTTTATATCAGGCAAATATTTAATCTCATTTTCTATTTTCCGAATGTAGATATTATATACAGTTTGAGTAATATTTTTTTTCCTAAGTAGGGATTTCTTGCGATTAAAGTTTGATATTTAGCACCTCTTAATTATATCTTTAATCTAAATAATAGGCTAAACACGCCTCAATTAATTCTGTCAACTGTGGCCCGATATAGACATTCCTTTTTGGTAATTAAAGAAGTAAAAATAATTTTTATAATACTTAATCCGATTACAGAAAAATTTAATTGGAAGAAATTACAAAATGTTTTGATCTATAAGTGCAAATAGCGATTGAAATCAGTATTTATTTTTTTAATATTGTACTCACCATTTAGCAGTAGTTCTTAAATAATCCATAGATGGCGCCATATTAGCTAAGTAATTACTGTAGATACCATAAATATATTTTGGGTCACAAATAATTGGTTAGTATTACTAATAGGTTTTTATGATTGTAAAGACAACAGCTTTGTAGAAAGTTATGTATTGGCGCTCTTACGATGTTTTAGCCTGTTTGTGTGGTTTAGTTAAATCATATTGAGAAAACACTATCTTTGGCTAAACTTTAGCAAAGATATTACCAAGTTTTTTAGAGTAAATCTACACAACGGGCTATCTGCAGGGAAATGAACCCCATATTTTAGCATTACAAGTCTGTAAGCTTACCGCTGGCCTCCTGGTGGAGAGGGTGGGGGACTAAAGCATTAGACGAAGCATCTAATAGTCATATTTTTGTAAATTGTTTACTAGTTTTTATCACCAGTCAAAATAAATTCAACTTATATATATGCTAATAATGAAAACATCTAGAATCACTAAGTTTGATCGTGAATGTTAATATAACCTCAAATAAAAATATGTTATTTTATTCATTTTTCCAACTAATTACGTTTTAACTTTCTTATCGTACGTTCAAATCGCGTCTTTTGTTCTGTTCTGCAAAAGTTAACTGATCTCTTGATCCAAAGTTTCTTATCAAAGTACCACAAGATATAAAACACTTAAAGGTTAACAACTTAAACAAGGGGGCACTGCAATACATCCCTTGATAGATAGTCGAGGTATATTCTCATGTTTTATGTTAATTTTCGTGCTTTCTATTAACAACTAAAATGTTTCGGGCATTTCAACATTTTATTGGTTCTACTTGCAGTAAAGTTTGTATTCTTTAAAGATAGGATATACTCAAACCAAAGAAATCCATTAGGAGAAACGTTGATGTATCTGATCGTTTCTGAGTAAAACAAAATCCTAATCTGACTCTGGAAATCTTAGCTAAAAGTTGATGAAACTATTATGGGTTGAATCGGATATGACAGAAAATAAAGTTGGAACAATTTTTACAAGAAAAGATCGTAACTTGGATTATTATATACACATAAAACATAGAGCTGATTGGGTTTCATTTCCCTATGGAGAAGAAGATTTTGGTATGGCACAAAGATTGTTTATTTGTTTGTTTATGGCAAAACCACTGAGGCTATTTGAGTTGCCGACCATGGGAAAGAAATCGGTCTGCAGCACCTACTGCCAACTCTTGGGCTACTCTTTACCAACAAATAGTGTGATCAACCGTCACATTATAACTCTTCCATGTATGCTAATCCCACCGCCGCTATCAACACTCGATTTTTAACGTTGTAAGCCCTCAGACTAACGGCTTAGCCACTGTAGGGCATGTGTAAAAGTAAATATTGTAGTAACTAGTATGTAAATAAGCTGAAAGGTGGTTCATTTGAATAGACACAGGAAGACAAAGAAAATACCTTTAGGCAACAGTTACAAAACTTTATAAAGAAATGTCACTGTATTTGCCCACCATATGAACCTCATTAAATCTTGATAACTTTAAAGTATATTCATATTTGTGGTTAAAAATAATATATTAGTTAAGACAAAAATAAAGTTTAATGCTAAGTTTATTGGAGATAACGCTTTCCTGTCATAGAATTCTATCATGTTTAGTAAAAATGATACCACATTCTGAATACCGATAGCACATGTTTTGTTCTGTTCAAATTAAAATATTTTCTTTCATTTAAAAACGTATGGAAAAAAATATCGAAACCTTTATCATGATGTGTTTTATAAAACTATTATTTACCTATTAAAGGAGGGATGTGTTCACCTACATAAACTTCGAGCTACTTTTAAAAGTATTTGGTGGGTCAGCGGTATGTTTACGGACTTACGAAGCTAAAATCTGGGGTTTGATTCTCCGCGATGAAGGGCCCGTTGTGTAGCCTTGCGCTACAACGTCAACAACCTAAAGGCAAAATTCAAACGTTAGCTTTCTTGTTATTAACACAGCATTACAATCAAGTCAAACAAATTTATATTTATCAAATTTTTTTATTTGTTTGGAATTAAGCACAAAGCTACACAATGGGCTATCTGTGCTCTGCCCGCCACGGGTATCGAAACCCGGTTTCTAGCGTTCTAAGTCCGCAGACATACCGCTGTGCTACTGGGGAGCATTTATCAAATAGCTGAAACACTCATAATTTTGAAATGCTATGTGAACACATTCTGTGAACGAGAATAGCTCGACACATAAATGAGAAAATGGCGGGTAATTCTAGCAACTGACGATGCTTTACCTTTAAGAGTGTTCTCCCTTATTATTGTAATTTCTAGGAAGGGGAAGAAAAGTAGTACCTACTTTTAATTTCGAATATTAAAAGTCACTGGCAGTGAGCCCGGCGGTGTAACAGCAGTAAGTTTGCGGTCTTACACCGCTAAAATCCAGGGTTCGATTCCCCGTGATGAACACAGCAGATAGCCCAATGTAGCTTTGCTCTAAATCAAAGGTGTCTTAAAGTATCAAAAAATTCGTCTATCATTCTTTATGCCACTGAATGAAAATAGGTGTCTTCATTAGATGGATGGTGTCAAACATTAATATTTTACATGTATCATGTTGTATTATTAACTCTATCTACCATGTTTCAGTGTTTGAATTATTATATATAAACTATTTTTTGCTATGGGAACAGCTCTTCGACTAAATGTAAGTCAGTCCACCCGCAGGTTTTAAAAGAAAAGAAATCACGAATGATATTTTTTTATTAATCCGAGTCCGCGATAACACGTGTTTGGTGTTTTGTCACGTTTTATTTTCGTGTCTTGGAACCAAATAACTTATCTATCGGAACATATTATACAACGGCACATAAGATCAGGCTGACGGTTTCTTTGCTTGTGTATCTAGTTATATATATATAGATATATAACAAAGTGAAATTGTTTGAGCCAATAAGGTTCTTTTATTCTTATTTATTTGAATATAGGCTAGTGTTATGAATATGCATGTAGAACAAATTAAAAGAAGCGTAAGGTTATCAATTAAATTTGAAGACCTAAATTTGAAAACACGGTAGTCCTTTTCGTCAAGATTTAACCCAAAGTTTTATATACAAAGGCAGTTTTTCCTAATTTAACACCTTTCAGTAGATATTAACTTCAGAAATATAAACCGTATTTGCTTTATCCTACTTTTCTAAAGAGACTATCTCTTTCGTGTTGAATAATATTATGCCCTCAAGTGAAGATTGGTAAACATTAAGAGTATGAGAAAATTTAATGGAAGATACCGAAATAAATTAATATGGAAAACATTCAAAGCTGCTTTACAAGGACCGTCACTGCGTTTTATATTTTTAGAAGTTCGATTCGAATTGCTTTCTCGTGAAATACGAATGCTGTGTTTGTCTTTTTAATGAATCAACTTACAGAATAGAGACCCCCCCCACATACGTAAACAGCTGGCCTAATTAGTTGAAGCTTTTCCAAAACTAATTTTCTGTTCCAATGCAGTATTTACGCTTCTACTAATAACAATTTCATGTTTGCATAGCAACAAGAGTATACTTTCTACAGCTCAAACAAGGTAACCGTAAAAGTAATCATTCACAAGTGTAACATTTTCGTCATCGAATGGTTGTCGCTGAATAATGAAGGACTGATTCATAAGAGAAGATGCCAAATCTGACGAAGGTGATTAATTCGATAACTTCAAGAAAGTAGTTTCCTAGAAACGTTCTCACAACTTCTGTAACTTTTTGGTTGGTTAGAAGAAAATAAATTAATATTTGTAATCTATTCACAATTTATGATACTTTAAAACCAAATCTAAATCTTGATCATTAAATACCGATCTAAAATTTGATGAAATATTTTTATTTTATTTTATAATAAACTATAGTTTATTTGTTATAGTAAATTGAAGTAGTACTGATAACAATAAAAAAATAAATGAACAGAAAATAAAACAAATTATTTGTTTGTAATTAAACACAAAGCTACACAATGGGCTATCTGTCCTCTGCTCACCACGGGTATCGAAACCCGGATTATATCGTTGTAAGTCCGCAGACATACCGCTGTGTCACTGGGGGGGAAACAAATTAACACCATGAACAAGTTTATAAAAACAATAAATCTTTATAATAATCGTACATATGCACAAATACTTTGTATTTAAATAACACATTTAGTATTTGGTGTATTGTTCGATACGGTGATAGTTCTTTCCACATGGAATAAACTTTCTATTTAAATTTTTCAAACAAAACACTAAAAGTGAAAGAAGGACCTGGCATGGCCTGGTGGTCACCAAACATGCTCGTCCTTTCTATTCGTTGGTAAAGAGTAGCACAAGGAGGGTGTTGTGTAAATGCTTTCCCTCCTGTCTATAACTTCTAAATTAGGAACTGCTAGCACAAATAGCCCTCGTGTAGCTTTATGCGAAACTCAACAAACAAACAAATAAGAGAGAGAGAGAGAAAGTAACCATTGTACCGTTTAAGATATACAAAAAATCGAAGGTTTTATTTTCACGGATATAAATTACTAGAAAAATCACTTAAAATGTCATCTGGCGTAAAGAAAGGAAGAATTAATATTAAAAAGTTAGTCTTTACTGGTTGTTTAGTTTTTAACTATAGTTGTCTCGAAAAACATTTTGAGTGAATAATTATGGTCTATGTGTTCATATAATGTATATAGGTTTGTTATGGTGTGAGTGACTATTCCAAGCTGGCGAAACATGATTATAATAAACCATTCTTGTCATAAGACATTAGTATTAGGCCTATTATATAATATATATATATATATATATTAGGCCTAATACTAATGTCTTGTGACGAATATAATCAATTGTAATGTACAAAGGTTTGTTTGCATGTTTCAGAATTTTTGCGCAAAGCAACATATATTTTAATTAATAGGCTAGAGAGACCGGAACTATCAAAAGCACTCACCGCCAATTCTTAGTCTACTCTTACATGACCGAATAATGCACTCACGACAACAAGTGAGCGAACCACGAATTCTTGGATTTAAAGTCTGGGCAAACTAACTAACCACTATGTCAATGTACAAAGTAAGCTACAACTTTATCACTTAGATAAATAATTACTCTTAATAAAAAACAAAGAGGAAGTTACCAGTTTTTAGTGCTTGTTAGGCAAAATAGAGGGATGAATCCATATCTGGAAAACTAACACATATCTGCAATATATATATATATATATATATTTATTGTCTGGACTCGAAGCTTCGAAATATGCTTCTTCTCAAGAGTTTTCAATTACCGGGTGGTGTTTAAATGACAGCAGTTGAAACGAACACATTAACACAACAATATATCTTGACAGCAGTGAAAAAGAAGAAGCAAAAAAGATTGTATAAAGAAACGAACTACGTGCAACAAAAATGTGATATTATTTGGTAGAACGTGTAATATTATATCACAATAAGACTGATAAAGATTCAAATCACGCTTCTCTTTACTTGGCCTAATATGGGTTCCCAGTACTCTTGCTGTCAACGAGGCCTTTTGCTCAATTCCAGAGCTCATCGAGCCAGAAAGGTTTCAAAACACAAAGTCTTGTAGAAATGTTTTTGTACCAGTCGTTTACAAGAATATCAATTACAAAAATTAGACTTTTAGAGAAAAATCACCTTTAAAAATTATGGTAGTAATTTATTACCAAACTGATAAGTTACTACCATAGTTTTTAAAGGTTATTTTTCTCTAAAAGTCTTATTCCTTTATTTTAACACTTTCGCATTTTTCTACTACCAATTAGAGAATTCTGTTTCACCAGCTTTGGCGTTGTATACCACAATAAAATTAAACCTGAATACTACACTAAATGTTATTTAATTTCTTGAAAATTCGATATAAATCTTTAAACAGATACGAAATAGCTTAAATCTGTTAATTTACATATATAAACAGAGCTTATTTGTACAGAAAAAAGTGAAAGCAGTAATATATACATATTTCGAGTTCCAGTCCTTGTACCATATTAGTAAATGTGTTTATGTGATGTCTTTACTCAGAGATACATATCTATGTAAAAAACATTTTTACCCTAAGGTCAAGTTAAAAATGAAATATATATACACACAGAAAGATGTGTATTAATTATACTTCCAGGTCCGTGAGAATATACGTTCACTATACACACACACACACACATAAATTAGTGTACTGTCTCCAAATATTTTCATAGGATAATTTTTCAAAATTTAAAGTTTACAAGCACATAAATAAATACACATTAAAGGCAGAATGCAAGTAAAATAATATGGAAGCTCTACGATTTGATTTAATATTTATAGGCTTGGCGTGTTCTTGTTGTTAGTGCTCTCGACTTTTCTTTTCAATGCTGCCTAGAATTGTTTATATAATTCAGGTACATTTTCATGTTTTCTATCTTTTCGCTTACTTTCACAGTTAACTTTCGTTTTTCGTGTTTTCGATACCAGTCTTTCATTTCATTTGTTTTTATATCATTTGGTGTATTATATACAGTAAGCTATCGTTTTACGTATTGTTCTCTTTTAGTGTTTGCTTAATTTTACTATTTATCTAAGCCATTTGCAACAACATAATTTGTGATGGTGTTTACACGGCTTTAGTTTAAGTAGGACTAAATTTTAATGTACTTAATACTATCAATAAATAAACTTATAATGATATTCTACGACCTAACGTTGGACCTTTCTAAGAACTTTGATAAGCTTTTAATATGTTGTTGTACAAAATGTTTTCCAAAGTATTCTTGCATCCGCCTTTTGTTGAAATTATGTGCGCGCGCATTTTCCGAGCATATAAAACTGAGTATTATTATAATAGATGAGAGTATTCTTGCATCCGCCTTTTGTTGAAATTATGTGCGCGCGCATTTTCCGAGCATATAAAACTGAGTATTATTATAATAGATGAGAGTATTCTTGCATCCGCCTTTTGTTGAAATTATGTGCGCGCGCATTTTCCGAGCATATAAAACTGAGTATTATTATAATAGATGAGAGATCAACTGTAGAACCGAAATAGTCTAACATAAATGTTTATTAAAATATCAGCAAAACTTTTCATATCAACGTACTTAATTTATCAAACCAGTAAAGCTTACTTGATTATGAAGCTAGAAATTTCTGAAACTTCGTAGAGATCCTAAATTCAGGCATAATACTAATGTGCTACTTTGAATAAAGAAGGTAATATTTTCATTAGACTTTAAGTTCTTGCAAAGAGGACGATTTAGTGCCTTTGAATACGTGATTAATGTGTAATAGAAATAGCCATGCATGCGTGAGTGTATTATATTGTTACTGTGACGTCTTCAGTCAAATCATTGATCAATTAACTAAATGGCATCTGTTGTTAACGAAAAACATCGTTTCTCAAAGTCGGATATGTTGTTAGAAAGGGCTTGAGCTACTGTACAGTGGCTGAGTTTATACTAAGTATACACTAACTTCAAGTAAAATCGTTTGTATTAAATTTTGTTTTAAGTTTGGTTTATTTGAATATCGCGCAAAGCTACACGAGGGCTATCTGCGCTAGCCGTCCCTAATTTAGCAGTCAAAGACTAGAGGAAAGGCAGCTAGTCATCACCATCCACTGCAAAATCTTGGGCTACTCTTTTACGAACGAATAGTGGTATTGACCGTCACATTATAAAACCCCCCATAGTTGAAAGGGCAAGCATGTTTGGTGGTACGAGGATTCGAACCGGCGACCCTCCGATTGTGATTGTATTAAACATACACTAACTTGGAGTACAACCGTTTATATTAAATATACATTAACTTGGAGTACAACCGGATATATTAAATATACACTAACTTGGAGTACAACCGTTTATATTGAACATACACTAACTTGGAGTACAACTGTTTATATTAAATATACACTAACTTGGAGTACAACCGTTTATATTAAATATACACTAACTTGAAGTACTACCGTTTATGTTAAATATACACTAACTTGGAGTACAACTGTTTATATTAAATATACACTAACTTGGAGTACAAACGTTTATATTGAACATACACTAACTTGGAGTACAACCGTTTGTATTATATATATATACACTAACTTGGAGTAAAATAGTTTTTATTAAGTATACACTAACTTGGAGTAAAACTGAACCTCAAAAAATACAAAATTTTAATTCATATTTTAAATATTAAAAAAATCAAATATAGATCATTCCGAAAACATGGAAAATATTATTTACAAAGTATACCATTTTTATTCTTGGGGCCCGGCATGGCCAGGTGGTTAGGACGCTCGACTCGTAATCTAGGGTCGCGGGTTCGAATCCCCGTCACCCCCAACATGCTCGCCCTTTCAGGCGTGTGGGCGTTATAATGTGACAGTCAATCCCACTGTTCGTTGGTAAAAGAGTAGCCCAAGAGTTTGCGGTGGGTGGTGATGACTAGCTGCCCTCATTCTAGTCTTACACTGCTAAATTAGGGACAGCCAGCGCAGATAGCCCTCATGTAGTTTTGTGCGAAATTTAAAACAAACAAACAAACTTTATTCCTGATTTTCTTTGGCAGATTAAAACAGCGCGTGTTTAACATATATAACTAGTGTTCATTATTACTTATCTATATTTTAATGATCTGATATTTTATAAAAGCTGGCATTTCTTTTCGATAAAACGACGTTGTCGAAATCGTATTCTACCTTGTACGAATGGTTTGTGTATGTTACAAAAATGGAGTGTCTTTGCGATATGTTTAGCATTCATATATTTCATACAGCTATTCACGATCAATACCGCCACAACTGCACTTACGGTTGAAGGTTTTAAAAAATCAATGTTTCCCAGCATGGTAGGGATGAAATTCGCACAGCACAGAGTTTTGGACAATTCAAAACAACACATTAACCAATACGGAGCAAAGCCATTGTCTGCAAAGTTAGAGGCTATGGTTATGAAAAGAAACTCCACCGTCCTAAAATATACATCGCAATGAAACTAGTACATATCTCCTAGTACTGTTAACAAAATAATAAATAAGGATTTGTAGTTGATGAAGGCTTACAAGTTAAAACATCACAAGGTTTCAACCACATCTCACAATCAACACCTGTTTTCATGAGAAGAAATGATCCAAGAAAGTGGATAACAGCTATCCTATTCGACCACATTATTCCTAGTATTCTAATAGACTTAAATACCTTTGGTCTATGTGGTCTTGGAAGCCAACATTTGCATGTAGTGAAGGAAAGGTTTTTAGATAATTTTTTTTAAAGAGGTACGGTCTGAAGAATGACCTCGTCGTCCTTCGCAGAAGCTTATTGCAATATTACCAATTTGTAAAGAGCCTCTGTCCTTTCTGCTCTTCAGCACGTAACGAAATAAGTAAAGAAAAAAACCTGAAATTGAAAATTCATTGTCTATGTACCATTTGATCTTCTCTTTTCAATTCTAGTTAACG
Source organism: Limulus polyphemus (assembly GCF_000517525.1). NCBI lineage: Eukaryota > Metazoa > Arthropoda > Merostomata > Xiphosura > Limulidae > Limulus > Limulus polyphemus. The sequence continues at coordinate 247,400 of NW_013667296.1, read as the reverse complement.
TTTACTACCTTTCCTGCGATATAAAAGGATTGCTGAAGTAGCTTGTAAATATGTGCTTTTCTGAGTACATCATGAACTTTTGTGAGTTAAGTTACTCACAGTTTCTAGCATTCATTGTACTGCTTTAACCTTGACTGACTTGCGCCCTCTGGATGTTTTCTAATTCCCATTCGTCAACATTTCTTAATCTCATCTTGGGGCTTAGAAAAGGCTTTCATCTCAAGAGACTTAAGCTTTGAGCTTTCATTTCCTCTTAACTCTTATCCAATACTGTGTATTCAATATATCACTGTATAAATATTTTATCATATGCATTCTGTAGTGGCTTTATCTTCACTTACATTGTACAATGTTTAAACCCACTAAGAGCTTTTTGTAAATAATTCATAATATTGCGTTGGGCTCCACATACGATAACTGTCACTTTCGAGCTTAGATCTAATCAAGGCCAGCTCAAAAAGTACCGTATTCCGACAAGTTTCCAAGGCACAGTTGAATTTTACACATGAAAATGTTATTTTTTCTTTGTTAAAAGAACTCAAGAACGATAAGCAATTGATTCACTCTCACACCTAATGTATAAATATAGTCCATAGATCCAATATGTGTCTTTAGTCTGCTCGTCTAGTAGCGAGACCTTGACCTCGTACAGCTAAACATAGTAGCCATATTAGAATGATATTTAGAGGACTTTTATGTGACATGTATTGTGATTGATTGTTGATTAACACAAATGCACAATTTTAGCTCTAATCAACAATTTTTTTCACACATGTATATGTTAATTATCACCCAACGTCTGTAGACAAATTGTTCTAATTTGAAATAATTTACACAACCAACCAAACAAGAAAACATTGTGTTTATGCTAGACTTTTAATCATGATTTTTGTGTTAACTTCATTGCCCTCTTCCCTTTTATCTAAGTCAATGATGTCATTACAAGAGAGTGACAGCAGATTGCACGGCACGTGTCAGTGACTATACTTGAGTTAGATGGAGGAATGTTCCGTTTGAAGTCACGTGACTAATGGTCTTGAGGTTTATAGGAGGTCTGTGAGATAGTCCATATTAATACGAAATCTTCTTTTATTTAACCTATATCGAGTCTGTAGTTATGTGTTGTAGTTGGTTAGAGCCAATAATTTCACCCTTCCATAAATAGTTTCAAATATATCTTTATTCAGATATATTCAGTTTTTTTCCTAAATTTCCGTACAGGTGTTCGTATGTAGTTATGATATTCTCGTTAATTGGATGTCGAAAGGTCGTAAACATGTGATAATATTTTACTTAGGTACAAGTTGAATAAAATGAAGGCTAAAGGCCAGTGTCAGTTTGGCCTCGTATCTGTGTTAACGCTCTGGGGGTGGGTAGAGCCGATTCAGAAGTGACACAGATATTTGTACAAATTGGTATGTATTTATTTAATTTCCCTAAGTTATATTTGAAATTTATAAATAATTGATACTAAATTGTTGTTGTTATTTGTTATTAAGCACAAAGGGCTATCTGTGCTCTGCCCACCACGGATATCGAAACTCGGTTTCTAGCGGTATAAGTCCGCAGACATACCGCTGTGCCACTAGGGGGCTTGATACTAAGTACCTTGTGGATATGAAACTGAGTAGTTAGAGCTAGTTGAAATTCACACACACACATGAATACTTTTTTTTTAATAAGTCTGAGTGAAATCCAAAGATAATTGTGGCGATAAAAGGCAATTTCGAAAACTACGAACATAGACTGCAAATACAGAAAAAAAGACAAATTTTTAACCATAACCAATGTCCGAAATTAAACTGATAGGATTGATAACTATAGACTGAAGTTCCTGTGCTGATGTTTCACAATATTCGACCAATAAACGTGCATTTATATTACAGTGAAGACTTCAGTACATTACCACACACAATAACGAAACATTCAGTATATTATCATTTTTAATTATAATTTTAACGTTAATGAGAGTCTAAAATGTGATATATTGATATGTTTTATAATAAAAAGAAACATAAATTGTGGACTCTATTTGGAAACATTGTGAAATAGGCTTAATGGATATTTTATCAACAAATTCTGTGTTGCTATTTTAATTTCTCTTTTTTAAACTTTCTTTGCCCTTCCTTCGACGAATATATTCCTTTTTTCTGGCCAAACTTCGAGTGCTTTTTTATGTTATTTCCTGTTCTTTGGCTGAGAAAACCAATAGAAAACACTATAGAAACATCAGAAGACAATCTTTCGGCGTTTCAAGTGTGATAAACGCAGTTAATGTGGATGTGACCATGACGGGATATCAATTGCAAGAAGGTTATCGAGGAATAGAAGATAAAGAGTTTTTAGTAAAAAAAGAAAAGAAAAAGCTACACATAAAACTAGAATCAAAGAAAGGAAAACTTCTTTAAAAGCAAAAAGCTGTCTTCCCTTGAATCGCGAAGTTGGTGATCCAGATGATAATTAAGCTCATCCGTTATTCCTTTTGCTAAAGGTAATTTTATATACTTTGACTATTATGTTTTCGGGTGCTTCTGTTTACTATTTGTGCTGAAATATCTAAGTTTCTGGCCATGTTTATATCGAAAATAACAATCGGCCGTCGTTAAAGTAGTTCAACTTTGACAAACAGTTTGGAAGTTTATCAAAAATCAGGTACATTGTTTATGCTGTGTTTGGATTCTTTAGACTCAAATCCAATTTATACACAATTCAAGCGTGAAAAAATAATACTATCTGGTCTGACGATATGAAAAATATCTCTTATTTAATAGACTTTGATCCAGTTAAGTCGCGAATTCAGGGTTAAGAATTATTCTTAAGTCAAATACAAGTCAGTTCGCTGATAATGAAAGTTAAAAATGTTATGTAATATGTAGTAATTTGAACTTGGTTATATGTAAGCACAGTTGTAAGGACACTTTTTTACCCAGAAATACTCAGTACAAACTAAAATATAACTACCCATATTTGTCATACAACTCTTCATAATGCTCACTTTTCTCTTGGAAAAATGTTTTATTATCATATGTACCATATGGAACTGGCAGATGTATTGAAATTGTTTTTATATCAACATATTCATGAGTTATTCAAGCAGCAATAAGTAGTTTCATATGCTTGAGTCTATGTACATGATACAGTATTATTTTTACATTTTTGTTGGATAGCTTAATGGGAACAAGATTTTCTTCCATGTGAACAATAAATTGAATTATTGTGTATCAGAAAATTGAGTGAAATTTAGTTTATTTCAGGGACTAGTTGTTAGCTTTCCGTGTTAGATGAAAAATAAAATTTCAAAGATGAATAAACGTCCGACAAAATTAGTTTTCTTTATTATCATGTTTTTTAATTTGGAGGTCTTTTGGTTTGTATGTTTTAGCGCGAAGCTACACAATGGCTATCTCCGTTATAAGCCCTCAACCTTACCTTTGAGCCACCTAGAGACATAGTTGGGAAAATGTGTTTTATAACATTGCTCGATTGGCAATCTATAAAAGTACTTATTTCATATGCTTTCAAAACATTTGTTTTGTAAAACAAGGGATCGTAAGGATTTAAAATTCTTCAGTTTGATGTTGTGTAACTAAAAACACACACACACACACACAATTATTTCATTTAAAATTATGCCCGATTTATTCTCTTTAAGCAAAGAAAACGAAAAGACTGAAACCTAATTTATTTAAACCTTAAGGGGTGATACATATATATAATCTTGGTTACTTGAAAGTATTACAACAAGGTTGAAATATTCAAAATAAAATGACCAAAGTAATCAAGATATTGGTTAGAAAACAGCTGTAGATATAGGAACAGTAAGTTGTCTTACATTTAAAATAACTATGTACATTTTGTAATGTATGTTGCATGAAATAGATCAATATTGAATAAGATATCACACAGATACATACACTCATATAGGTATATTAAAACCTTATATTTACCTCAAAGTAAATAATAATTCACTCTTAATAATATTAAGCTAAAAAACTTTAACTTTTGAAATTACTAGCACTTCCAAGCAATATGTGTACAGTCTATTTAAGCTTTGGCAGAAGTGTGGAGTTTATAAGAAACTCACATCTTACAAAGTTGGTTCACTTTATTTGTTTTTAAGCACAAAGCTACACAAATGGGTTATTTGTGTTGTGCCCAGTGCCGGTATCGAAACCCGATTTTTATCGTAATAAGTTCTCACACTCACTGCTGAGCAACCGGAGAGGGAGGGGGTCACGTTTTATAAGGGGCTTAGCATGGCCAGATGGGTAGGGCGCTTGACTCGCACTCTGAGGGTGGCGGGTTCGAATCCCCATCCCATCAAACATGCCCGCCCTTTCAGCCGTGGGGACGTTATAATGTGACGGTCAATCCCACTATTCGTTGGTAAAAAAGTAGCCCAAGAGTTGACGGTAGTGGTGATGACTAGCTGCTGCCTTCCCTCTAGTCTTTCACTGCTAAATTAGGGACGCCTAGTGCAGATAGCCCTTGTGTAGCTTTGCGAGAAATTAAAAAACAAAGAAAGGTTTTATGAGGATTCCATTTTAAACATTTATTTAATGGTCATCACCAAGCTTTTTTTTTTATTCAATGAAATTACCCAAAAATGAATGCCACTCTTTCGTAGTGATAATCCGTTGAACGCCATTCTGTGTTATTACTTACACAATAATCTGTAAGTGCTGGTTCTGGTGTCATATATGTGTATATTTATTTTGCTATTAAAGATATAAATCTTGATTTTCGTGCTCTTATAATAGACAAAAATGCAATGTTTTGTGATTCCAGATGTTTCATATCGAGATTTTTAACGTGAGGAAGACTATATTTTTATATGTTTTTGTATAAGTGTTATATTAGCGTTTATTTATTATACTCATGTATGGTGGGCTGAGTTCAAACATTTAACGTTTGGAGATGGATTCTCATAAACGGTGTCATAAACAGTAGCGCTACCTTCCGACACAATAACCAAATAGAATTACCAGCGAACATATAAAGGAGGCAGCAGGTTAGCAACCAAGTACAGGCGAGAGGTGAGAAGTTATCGCTTTGAAAGACTAAACCTTCCAGAGGAACGACGTTGCAAACACTAGAAGCTCCTGCTGCACGTTCTTATCACCAAGATCTTTTCAGTTTTACCGTTGTATCGAGTAAAGCTTGGAACAACATGAAATCTTTCTTACTTATTCTAGTATTCATAGTAGTACCAAGCGCACCAACTCCCGTTCAACAGGTAGGTATGAGGATATCTCATGAAAATGAATAGTTATTTATCAGTAAAGCTGAAAAAAAAGCTGTGGTCAGAAGTTTAAATGTAAATAGACTAAGATTTATAAATCAACACAAGATGTCATAAGCTCATGTGTCATAATATTTAATAAAATATTGTATTTCTATGGGAATGAAAGCGTAGAGTTTATATTTTTATATAGTTGAATTTGGTCTTACAGCTATATATATTTTAAAAACTTCCACTCACCAAAATACTGATGCAATAGAATCTAGGAAGTTAGAACTATCATTACAATATGTAAAAGAAAGTCATTCAGTTATTGTTCTACCAAAACATTGTTTTATAGTCCAGCCTAGGACATACAGATTTTAGAAGTATAACTCTTGTTTGTACGGCCCGGCATGGCCAGGTGGTTAGGGAGCTCGACTCGCACTCTCCAGGTCGCGGGTTCGAATCTCCGTCACACTAAACATGCTCGCCCTTTCAGCCTGTGACGGTCAATCCCACTATTCGTTGGTAAAAGAGTAGCCCAAGAGTTGGCGGTGGGTGGTGATGACTAGCTGCCTTCTCTCTAGTCTTAAACTGCTAAATTAGGGAAGGCTAGCGCAGATAGCACTCGTGTAGCTTTGCGCGAAATTCAAAACAAACAAACAAACAACTAATCACTACATGACATCATTCACTCAAGAAAAATTCCAGAAAGATGAAACAAATTATTCGTTGACCCTTGTAAAATAGTTTTGATTGTTTGCTTAAGAGTAGATTTGATGGATTAAATCAAATCTGTTTTATCAAATCTCTCGGTATTTTAGAAATATCTATTGACAAAAACGACAAGCAAAGCTGGTCTTCAGGATATAAGAAAATTTTAAGATACTTTGATGAATAGTTTAATTCTCTTTTGGCTAGTTTAAGATTACTTAAGTGATCATTAATTAAAATAGTTTTTAAATATCAACCGAAACAAAAATTACTATTTATTTTTTTAAAGTGTAATGTAGCTGGTCCGATTTAAACAGTTACATTGAAATTATAAGGCTCAATGGTAAATAGGTAAATACATCCTGACGCATAAAAATGTTTAAAGATTACATCCTGAATTTATGAACATCTTTATATCTTAGATGATGCGGCGTAACTACTATCAAGTTCTTACACTTTTTTAAACATACATCCTACTAAATCAAAAGTTTAATAAAACGTGTGTTACGTTTCGAAGTTTCGACTGAGTTTTGTCTTTGGGATTTATAATTTTTTGCATAAGGCACTCAGGGATGCATGGTGGGAACGTAGGGATCTTATTATCTATATATTAAGAAATGATGTGTGATGAATTGTGTTTTTTAGATTCGTTTCGTCATGATGCGTTTACTTTTATATGATACAGATGAAATTTTTTCATCACAGTTTGTACATTTAAAAATGATGTATAATGGAGCTTGCACGTTATTTTGTTTTGCCATGATGTTTTTGTGTGTGTGTGTGTGTGCAGTGAAGGTGGCATTTTTTTTACCACGATGTTTGTTCATTCATCGACATCTTTATGTGGTTTTAGATGTTTCGTTGCAGCATTGATAAATCTAAACATTTGTGTAATATCTTTTCTACCTTTAAAAATGATTTTTGGTGTTTTTAGACCCCAAGAAAGAATTGTTATATTCCGGGTTTTTGTAAAATATGGAGATATTTCTTCAGCTATTTGTACCAGACATGGGATATTTGTATTTGAATGCATTTGAATACAGATTTGGAAGTATTAGTACTGCTTCTAACCTGCTGACACATCTGAAGGAAAGCTTCTTTTGTATTCACCAAATTTCTAGACTGTCATTAATATATCTGTAGCACGAAAATTTCTCCACAGAAAACAATGTACTATAATAAGTCATCTGATAGATGAAATCTTCGCTTTCTATTGGTTATAAACTATATAGCATTCAACGTCAGAGAGAACTATTTACAAATCCTGAAAGAGAGGATGTGACAGGTGGGTGTAGCAAGAGGGTCTGATTTTTTATTTGAAGTCTACGTATACAAACAAAATTGAAGGATATGAAATTTAAGCTTGAACTGAGCAATGACAACATTATAATGAGTAATTTACGTTAAATTTCATACTTATTGGAGTAGTAGTAAATAGATTAGAGAAGAGGGGCTACTTAGAGAAAAAAAGTCACATTTTTCACACTAGGGAAAATTCAGGATTTTTTAATAAAAAATGACTTATAAAATTAAGAACTCAAACTTATATATCATTAAAATATGGATTATTAGTTACGATTTTATTCTATGCTAATCGGTATAACATGAACAGAAAACAATTTAATTAATTTTAGAATGTAACTTATTAAAAACATCGTGACATGCGCAATAAAGGATACCCGTGGCGAGAGGGTTAAATCAGATCAATATTCTCCAATCACCTTAAAACTTATTGTATTAAATGGTTATTAATCTAGTCAATTCATTTTGAGGTGGCTACTAAACTGCCTTCAGTGGTACATGAACAATTCATACTTCCTACTGATAGATTTGGTCACATCAAGGCAAGGTTTAAGTATTGTGAGAGGACTATTTCTACTTCAGGAAAAAAAAACACTTCTAACCTGCTGACACATCTGAAGGAAAGCCTCTTTATTATTTTTGTTAATATGAACTACATTCTATGTAAATTATACAATATAATATAGGTAAACTAAATTTCTCATGTGTGTTTAACTATATGTTTGTTTTGTTTTGTTTTTGAATTTCGCGCAAAGCTACACGAGGGCTATCTGCGCTAATCGTCCCTAATTTATCACTGAGATAGGAAGACAGCTAGTCATCACCACCCACCGACAACTCTTGGGCTACTCTTTTACCAATGAATAGTGGGATTGACCGTCACTCATAACGCCCCCACGGCTGAAAGGGCGAGCATGTTTGGTGTGACGGGGATTCGAACCCTCAGATTGCGAGTCGAGCGCCCTAACCATCTGGCCATGCCGGGCCTTAACTATATGTTATATTATTATCATTTATTTAGTATTATATGCTTTCATTAATTTTATTATAAACTATATTCTGTATTATATAATTGAGATATTCATCTCTATATAATGATTTCTTTTTTATTATTATTAACTATATTCTATGTTATATAATTGAAATATTCATCTATATATTACGATTTCTTTTTTTATAATTTTTATTATTATCAACTATATTCTATGTTATATAATTGAGATATTTAGCTATATGTTACGATTTCTTTTTATTATTTTTATCATTATAAACTATACTCTATAGTTCAGTTAAATATCTCATGTTTTGAACTATATTCATTATAATCATTTATTATTATATGTTGTTGATTATTTTTATTATAAACTATATTCCATATTATACAACTGAGATACGCTTTTGTATTTGTGGTGCCCCCCCCCCCCCAGTGGCACAGCGGGATGTCTGCGGACTTACGACGCTAGAAACCGTTTTCGATACCCTTGGTGAACAGAGCACAGATTGCCCATTGTGAAGCTTTGTGCTTAATTCCAAACAAACAAGAATTTATGGCGTAATCATGAGCTACAGAAGTCTGCATCTGGCTCTGATACTTTCGCCCAGGTGCAGCAGCTTACAGTAGCAGCGTGTTGTAAATCAACTAAATATATGTCTACACACACTCGTTAGAAGCACATCACTAACAATCTCGTCAATTTTATTGCCGGTACACTGTAACCCTTTGTGGAGTCAAAAGATTTTCAAGATTTAATGGCAGCCAAGGATTCTCGGTATATTTTTCCCAGTCGCAATCAGCTGTCCACAATGTTGATTGAGAGCAGGTTTGATGAAGTTTAACAAAAAGTCATCTCTTTAATACAACTTGTATCCAATATCAATTTCACTATGGATATCTGGAGTAGCAGACAATTGAGCAGCTTTCTTGGAGTCACTGGTCATTTTTTACTCGACAGAATATTGCAAACAGTCATGCTGGCATGTCAGCGTATGAGGGAGCGTCACACATATGATAACACTGCATCTCAATATGATGAAATGATAAATCTCTTTAACATCAACAACAAGGTGTCATATGTAACATCTGATAACGCATCCAACGTGACAATAGCTTGCTGCTTGCCTGGACTTTAACAGCAAACCCGACCTAGTGTGAGAGAAGGTTCTAGCTTATCTAGAGATAGTGATCCAGCAGATGAACTTTTGGATGAATCTAAATCAACAGACAATTGATCCGAATTTCTTCCTGAATATGACCCCTCACATGAGGGATGGCATGAAAAAAGCTGGATCACTGCTGAAAGTAATTTTCAAAGCATCAGTCATATTATCCTACTTTCTAAAACCAACGCAAGCAACTGTTCTACTTGAGGGAGAGGCTAGAGTTTAGTTGGTAACACGATGAAACACAGAAATTAAGATGAATAAGTCTTTATCGAAAATTCCTCAGTAGAAGTTGGATAATCTAGATACGGGTACATCGAAACTTACTTGTCATCATCAAACTGTGCTTGCAGATTTTGTGACAATACTGACGCCTTTGAAGTGGCAACATATTTCACCCAGGGTCAAAACATTGTTACCTTCAATTATGTAGTGCCATGTGTTTATGGGCTGATGACTGAGACTGACAGCATGCAGTACAGATATAATTTCAATCTTGTCTCTGCACTGAAGAAATCTGTTCATGCCCGGCTGACTCAGTACAAGCAACGAAGTATCTTCTGCTTGGCTGCTGTATTGGATCCCAGTTTTAAACTTGACTGATGTTTCATTAGACCTATGGTTTATGAATCCAATCAAATGCTTCTGCAACAAGAGGTCAAAAAAGTTTCCTTAACAAATAATCCTAGAACCATGGAATCAAAAGAGGACTGTAAATTCCCTCCTTACAAAGGAAGTAAGCTCTTCAGTTTGTTTGCTGCTTCCAAGAAACCAGTCACCTCAAATTTAGAGGATACAGAGATCAACCCCTACATTGATAGTCCCCCCATTCCTGCAGAAAGTAACTCTCTAGATTATTGGAAGATCCATGAAAAAAGACTTTCCTACCCTATCTCTACTAGCCAGACGCTACTTGAGTGTTCCAGCATTCACTGCCCCTATTGAGCGTTGGTTTAGCATTAGAGACAAAACCCTTCAACCTGATTGCTGCTGCCTCACAGACAAGACATTTGAGAGACAGATGCTCATAAAGAACAATGGACAGTTATAATAACTATAAGTCTCCTTTAAAATATATATATATATTGTTCTAAAACTTTGTTATTGCATTTTGAAAAATAAAAGTATTGAAATATTATTATTTGTTCAAATTTTGTTTGTTTCCGTTTATAAAAAGTTTGTTTCATAAAATAAAAGTATTGAAATCTTATCATCTGCTGTTTTATCATTATGGCATATTACCTGACAAAGTATTCATGAATAAATTCCTATGTATTCGTATTCGAGTAGTTAGCATTTTTCTTGTATTCGTTTTCGTATTCATAAAAATATGAAGTATTCGTATTTGTATTCGATTAATGACCTACAGTATTCGACTCATCCTTGATTTGTATGTATAAAGATATAAAGTCAGGAGGTTTGTGCATAAAGATGCTAAGTCAAGTATTGATAATAATTGTTTCTAAAGAGTAAAATGCAATAAGCAATCAGTTTATTTTCTAACCCAACTAGTAATTAACAACAAGAATATAATAGCATTACTTGAACTAAAATTGACATTCATCTTTTAAAAAAAATGTATTTTTATAATACATATTTACATTACATCCGTTTACATAAACCTGAAGAATACTATTCAACCTTACTTGCATTTTCTAAGAACAATATTTTAGGTCCTATGCTGCCCTTTGAAATACCTTCTGTATCGTCAATTTATTATATCTGGAGACCATAATTACTTATTATTACAAAGTACCCTCAATTTCCATGGTAACAAAATTCTGCGTTGGATGGTGAGGTCATTCATTCATACACCACACATTTTGACAAACTTTCCACAGATCCTTCACTTTATTTGGACTTTGGCTACCGCGACCATCTTTAAGCAAACCAAAACACAAATGTTCATTACAGTTTCATTGGCGAGCTCAACTAGTATGTGGTCGAATGTAATTGCTCAGATTCTAGTTTCTTGGTTCATCTTTCTCATGAAAACAGCTGTGAATGAGGTGTGATTGGAAGTGTACAAACTTTTGGTTTGTCAGTTTCCTCTGTTTTAAATCCTTTTTCATTGTCTAGTTTACAGTACCAGAATATATTATTTAATTACACCACTCAGTTTGACTTCCTTCATGAAAATACAGTATTGCATATGGCTTCTTGAGTCGGAAGGTTCTCTTTCTTAACCACAGCTGTAATTGTTGGATAAAAGTGTTGCTATGAGTTGGCTTGGGATGGGATTCTGGAGCCGGTTACTGTTCTAAATGTTCTGCTGTGTGAGTACTTCCACATCCAAGGTAAGCATTGAATGCTTCCTTTTTATAAATGTCGCATCCTTTGGCGCTGCGTTGTTTAATAATCTAGGCATATGGACATTTTTCTCCAGAGTTTATTTTTATATTATTCAAACCATAATACTACCTGTGGTGGTGTTGCGTTAATGAATGGTTGGAAATTAGGCGTGAACCAAATATAAGATGCTAAACTTGCCCCCTTGTATTACGCCTTGAATAAGCTGCGATGTCCAACTACATTAGCATGTAAAAATTTTTAAATAAAGTGCGATTTGTTTTACCCCCGTACAACAGCTTCATGCCGATTTAGGTAGTTTCTCAAATTTCTTTATTCATTTAAAAAGAATATTTTGTAGAAGACATTGTTGTTACTTCCTTAATGGAAAGCTACACAAAGGGCTACCAACCGTAGAGAATCGAATCCTGGTTTTAGAGTTGTAAGTCCGTAAACTTACCGCTGACCCACTGGGGGACTTTACAGAGGTCATCCAGAAAATAACATCAGAACTCCTCATCCTAGTTGTTTATAAGAATAAAATGAAATATTTAAACACATATCATGCTAAGAGAACGTTTGGAATATCTAAAATGAAAATTTTTTGTTACTTTCTTTGATATTTTGGAACAAAAGGCTATTGCAGTGAAAGCAGGCTATTGAACCAAGTGTTTCAAATTATTGTTAAAATAACACTATAACAGAATATTGTTAGAATTTTTCGACGTAATAACCAGACACTTGTCGTCCGTTATAGCTTTTCACGCTGTAACATAAGCCGAGATAGGAAAACAGCATTTATGAGGGAAATATTACGTTATGCCATCTCCGAAAAATTCCAATTGTATTTCTATATAATGTGAGAAAATTGTGCATGTAGAGGAGAGTAAATTTATGTAATTGTGGAAGAGTTTCAAAAAAGCTCGATCTTCCAGATGGCTGGGTGACTTCAAATAAAATGTGTTTCATTAAGTGGTTCCGCATCACTTCGCGATTCATTTTTATTTTATCAAATAAAATTTAAAACTATCCACTGAAATTTTAATCTATTTAAACATATTAAATTCTAGGCTTGATATGTTTCGTGCAGTTAAATAACATAAAACTGCTCCAGTTTGAGTGTAGAACACCTGGTTTCAATATCACATAAAAGAACTTATAGAAACCACTAGGTCCGGCATGGTCAGGTGGTTAGGGTGCTCGACTCGCAATCTGAGATTCACGGGTTCAAATCCCCATCCTACCAAACATGCTCGCTTTTTCAGCCGTGGGGACGTTATACCGTGACGGTCAATCCCACTATTCGTTGGTAAAAGAGTAGCCCAAGAGTTGGCGGTGGGTGGTGATGACTAGTTGCCCTCCCTCTAGTCTTACACTGGTAAATTAGGGACGGCTAGTGCAGATAGTCCTCGTGTAGCTCTGCGTGAAATTCAAAAACAAAAAAAGGGGAAAAAAAAACAATTAGCGAACACGTGGGCATGTGGCCCACATTTACAGGGCCTTTATAATGCAAGTATAATATTTGAACTATTATCTTGCACCTTTTCAGTTTAATGATTATTGCCGCTATAATGCAAATTTAATCTTTTTAACCAAGCTACGAACGGCAGTTAGTAGGCCTACTTATTTATGTACTCTAATGTAAGTCAATGCCAAATTTATGGTCCGCTTTTGGGAAATCCCCATAAAATTATTTTCGTGAAATGCCCGGGTTTCCTAAGGGGGTTGGGTAAAAAGTTTTACTTTTGTTTCAAACCTCAGGGTTGAGGAGATTCGTTTGACACCATTTCGAAGTTGGAGAGTTCAGGCGTTTAGGTTTGTTTTTTTTAATTTCGCGCAAAGCTACAAGAGGGCTATCTCTTGTACCAACGAATAGTGGGATTGACCGTCACATTATCACGCCACACGGTTAAAAGGGCGAGCATGTTTAGTGGGACGCAGATTCGAACCCGCGACCCTCAGATTGCGAGTCGAGCGCCCTAATCACCTGGCCATGCCGAGCCATCAGGCATCTAGGAGAAGTTACTGGACACACACACACACACATACACTGAATCCTATTCTATGGATATTTTCTTGTGATAACCTTTCATTCAATATTAAACAAAACATATTTTGAATGATTTAAAAATCTACTGTAATGTAATTTTATTACATTTAATCGATAAACTATCAACGCGAACAAACAATTTTAATCTGGTACTTCCTGCCAAGAAAAACACTAAAGAGTTTTGTTTGTAATTAAGCACAAAGCTACACAATGGGCTATCTATGCTCTGCCCACCATAGGTATCGAAACCCAGAGTTTTGTTGTCAGTGGTATTTTTGGTTGTGATTTTTTGGAAAAAAATAATAGAAAAGAAGTAGATTTACAAACTTTAAAACTTTGTGGATGTATTGGAACTAGTTCGCCTTTTTTTTATAAAAATTAAATTAATGCGTTAGTTTGTTTGTGATAGCAACTTAATGTAATTCTTCATTTTTCATGTACGTTAGTGACTGACTTAAAAATACATTGGTCAATAACCAATAACGTTGCCTGATGCTGCAATTAATTTTGAAGAAATAGTCGTTAACAGATCTATATATATGCAAAGCACAATAATCTGTGTGTCTGTCTGTTTGTCCGTTATATAACTAATCCTAGGTAGCTGGGCCAATCTCAACTAAACTTTGTGGGATGATAGTTTGGAACAACGAGCATGTTAATAGCAGGTTCACAACCACCTCTATCCCTCATGATTGTTGTTATTGTGCACTTATTATCTTTGACAAAAAAGCTTTATTTAATTTTCTATAACACAACATATACACAGTAAGTGGGAAGGGCACTCAGATAATGCGCTAACACTCTCCATGGAGTGCAATGAAAAAATGGCAGCCACTATTGCAATAATACTTAACTCAGATGACGTTTCTACTACAACAGCCATCATAACGTTGATATGAAGAGCCCTTTCTTGAGTTATAGCCACTTCCTACTTTGACCCGTGACCTTACAACTTCGGCCCATAAGACACTTCTACGGACAATGACCGTCAATTAATTAATAACGTGAAACTGTGGAAGAACATTAAGAGCTGGGTGTTGAAAGCGGATAACTGAAAGGACCATAACCGCCACTACTTTGGCAGCTACCTCTTTCTACAAAATCATCTTGACCATCGTATAATGTATATCATGTTTTAAGTACATACATATTGAGTTCTTAAAGCTTATGCAACACGTCTGGTGAAGTAATAATGAATACTGTAATAATATGCTATAAACAAATTGTATGACAGTTAGGATTTTTGTTTTATTTATCCTAGCATTCAATCCACATTTTTTAAAGTTCATAATCCAGAAAAATGACGGGTACCTCAGCTTGTACTTAATAAAGTGTGATAATGAGAGTGATAAAATATGCAAGTTAAAGGGAAGCAACGTTATTGATACAGTAATGTTTACAGTGTTAAATTAACCATGATATTGTAAGTGTTTGTATTTTCAACTTTGGATAAGTGTTCAGATCAGAGGTCCTAAGGTTTGGGTATAATTTTCACGAAAGTTTTGTCTTACTTTGAGTCGAATAATGAAACTGAATATCACTCTTATAACGCTGAAATATCATACTGTGTTCAGCGCATCGTGGATAGAACCTTGAATCTCTTGTTCTGCAGCTGGGTACGCTAGCATCTCAGCCACGCCAGTGTCCGATATTGTAAATCAATGTGGAAACATACTGGCATACAACAAGTTAGTTGTTACCGCCCCATTTAAATCTATACTCTTCTTATGAAAATACGATCGTTTAGCGCTTATAAAAAATAAACTAAAATACAGCCAACTCATAATGGCTAGAATTATTATTTAACTGATTGGACGTAGCCTAGAACTTAAC
>NW_013667296.1:223040-230828 GCF_000517525.1 Limulus polyphemus | reverse complement strand
ATTATTTAACTGATTGGACGTAGCCTAGAACTTAACGTGTCTGGCTTGTGAATCCGAATGTTCATGCATTGTATCCTATTGCTGAACACTTTCAGGTCTTTGGATTAC
This sequence comes from Limulus polyphemus, assembly GCF_000517525.1. Classification (NCBI taxonomy): domain Eukaryota; kingdom Metazoa; phylum Arthropoda; class Merostomata; order Xiphosura; family Limulidae; genus Limulus; species Limulus polyphemus. The sequence goes on along the minus strand of NW_013667296.1, from coordinate 230,720 downwards.
TATAATTGTTACGGTCCAACACCCACCTACTGATACAGTAGCCCAAAACCTGGCAGTAGGTGTTGTTGACTAGCTGCCTTCTCTCTAATGTATTGTTTCAAAACTGGGGATGGCTATTCGCAGATAGCCCTTGTGTAGCTTTGCACAAATCTGAAAAACAAACAACTTCAAAGTTGTCTTGGTAATTTTTGAAAATTCTAAACAAAACAAACAGAGTAGTTTGCTTTCTCAACATACGAAGGTAAGTTTGATATCAGTAATTTTCATGTTATGGCGCATGTTTTGATCTCTTTTATTTATCTCAGTAAAATATTTATATATACATATATATATATAGTTTACTCTAGTACTCTGTTTCTTTCTTTCTTTACTATTAGATTCGTGCAAATTTGTTTTTCTCATAATTTCAGGATACTCAAGGAAAACGTCGACAAGAGCAGAATGTGGACTCCGCGCATTATTTTGACATTGTTCCTGAAGATAGTGGCGGTAAGTTCAGTTTAAGTTAATGATTTATACCTCTTTTTCAACTCATAGCTGTTTCCATACTGTAGCGAAGTTTTAACATGACAGTTATTCTTGTGAGTGTGCCCCTATAGCGCAGTGGATAGCGCGTTGTATTTCTAATCCAAAGGTACCGAATTCGTTCCCCGGCAGGGATGCCACCACCATTGCCTGGTCCTAAGTCCAGGATGAGAAAGGAGAAGGTTTGGACGCGGGGCTAGCAACTCCGCCCCGTAAAAACTAACCTGCTAAAAAAATTTACTGCAACAAGAAACTTCCGTCGGCGAGGTGTTGAACGCGTCCAATCTCTCTAATGTATTGTTTCAAAACTGAGAATGGCTGTACGCAGATAGCCCGTTGTGTTGCTTTGAGCTTAACTTCAAACAAAACAAACATTTTATTACAATGATTTCATTGTTTTTAAATCATATCAAAGATTACGATTCACAGTTAGCTCCTTTTACCATGACTTTGGGAGGTTTATGGGCATTTCTCTTTTCTTTTTTAGATTTAATCATTAGAAGATAAGGCTCTTTTTTCGTTTATTTATTGATTTTCGCGCCATTATACTTCTTTGGGATCACGTACATCATCAAGAATAGTAGAATGTCATCATGAGTTTAATTCACACCTTTTTGTTTTTATTATTGTGTTTCAGGTAATGCTCACAAGAATAAAAATAATCCCTGTAGACTCCCAACACTAATGTCATGTGTCAAATATAATTGATTAAAAATTAGGGTCACAGTTTAATTTTGTTTAATAAAATTATTCATTATTAATGTTGGCTGGTGCCACCCAGCTTAGTACGATTTTCAAATTTCATTCTAATCTTCTAACTCCTGACTTTCTATAATTTTTTATCTCCTTTTATTATAGCCCCCCAGTGGCACAGCGGTATGTCTGCGGACTTACTTTTTAACACTACATTCCTTACTTAACTCCTTATGAATTTTCAAGAATTAGAAGCGAGTATAATAATAATATTTCAATCACACTATGTTCGCTATTTCCATTGCCAACGAAGTGTTTCGCTCAGAACAGAGCTCATCAGACTGACTGGGTTGAAATACCATATCCAATGCCGACGATGCGTTTTGCTTAATCCAAAGCTCATCATAAAGGCTGGGCTGAATCACTATTATCATACACTCTTCTAATTCTAGAAAACGCCTAAAGGACGAAATAAGAAATTGAATGTTTCAAAATATAATAGGCGTAATACTAATGTATTATGACAAGCATAATTAATTATAATTATAATTCACTAGCTTTGAAAAGACGCTCACATTGTTGTCGTCACTCTATTTTTTATGAAGAACCTCTCAGAAAAACTGCACTTTATAAAATGAAAAATTCCTACAAATTATCTAGTTGTTTCGTTTGCAAACTTATGAAGAATAACACCAAGCTGCTAAACAATGGATATTTGTCCAAGGTAAATATTATGTTAACTAGTTTTCTTATTTCGCATGATAACTGGAATTCTTAGTGAAATGAACATAAGTGAACATAAGAATGCCATTTTAAGAATACAAGCGCAATATTCCAGTATATTCAACCTATGCCTTTTATTTTATTATTTTATGAATTTTCATTGATGGTTCAGGTATATTTCGTCTAATTCAAGTAACAATGAGGAAATTAAATAGCCTCTCAGTGGCACGGACTTAGAACATATAGCTCATTAAAAATTCTTCTCTGATAATTAGTCTCTTTTTATAACTCTGAGGAATAATTATCCTATATATCAATATATATGTATTTTTTTTTCAAATACAGTATGTATACGTGTCACTTCAGAGGAGGGTTTGTACCGTTTCGTGTCTGATGGTTCTGCATCGATTTGTGGCCTGTACATCATCGCTGATCCTGAGCATGTTTTAGAAATTGAGGTTGAGACTCTAGACATTAGTTGCTCTGGAGGAGGACTTCTAGCGGTAAGTTGTACAGCAAATCCTTTATAAGTTAGTATTATGCTTAGATTTAACCATAGGTGGTTCAGATATAGGCTCTAAAATAATCATTTGTTTGGATACCTCCTAGTATTTAAAATATTCGTAAATAGCTTAAAATATTATTATCAACACATTTTATTTTAAAATCTAAAAGGTTGATTTTGACTGAAAAGTCTTCCTTTTTTATCCCTTAATTTTTCTTGATTAAGTTTCGCGAATTTACATACAAGTTTCTTATTTCAGGCTGATAGTTACATGCAGGGACCGCAATTTAATATATCTGTGGTATTTCTTTTATTGGCGTTTATGGGTAGTTATCTTATAAGATATATTCTGTTAATCTACTTGCTCGAACATTTATATAGTGCTCGAACATTTATATAGATTTTAAGCGCAAAGCTCCACAATATTCTATCTGCGCTATGTCTACCGTAGGGAGGGAATAGCTGTAAATACGAGAATTTATGGTTCGCATCTGGTTTCCACGAAAACGCGCTTCGCACTTTAAAGTCGTGAGTGCATTATAAGAGTGACGGTCAAATAGTCCAAGAGTTGGCGTTGTGCGTGTTGACCACCTGCCGCACTTCTAGTCTATGAGTTCAGAATTATGGACGGCTATGCTCATATAGCTCTTCTCTCGGTTTGCAGGAACATTCTAAGACAAGCAAACACACCAGAGGGATCGAAGCCTCGAATTTACCGTTATACGCCTTCTAACTTTCTAACACTGAGCAAGTGGTTGAAAAGAGCGTAGCGGGTTTCATTCTTTAAGTACCAACTCATTCGTGACTGTGATAAGTTAAGGTGTCAAGGTCAAGCTGAACATTATCTTCGTTTGCCCTGAGTCACGTGTTTCGTAAAATATCCAAACATTTAAAAACTACGTATATGAATATTCATTTCCCTTTTAACTTGTCATTTTTGCATTTTATCACAAGAAAAGAATAATGACATTGTTAAAAAAAACAAAACATAATTTACTCGTGTGTCACAAACTATTGATAATAAGCTTCGTTGTATGGCGACTTGGTAAACGCCCCCTATGTTTAAGTAGAGAACAAAATAATAAATAAAAGATTTCAATTACGAAATCAGAAGTTAAGATTTAGAACATGTATAGAGAAACAACGATCCGCTATACTGTCAAAACACTCACTGTGATGTTGAACCTTCCAACAGCTTTATTTATATGTATCTACGGTGTGATTTGGTAGTGTGTGTATGTGTATTTTGGGGGGATGATCGAACCCCCGATTTTGGTGTTGCAACGTCTCTATGGATCAGTAACTTGGAGAGAAATATTCAACTGTCTATATGAAGGCTGAGGAGCAGCTGTTTTGCTGAGCGCGCGCTACCTCCTTTGTTCGTTGGCCCCCAGTGACGCAGCGGTATGTATACTAATTTATGCTGCTAAAAACCGAGTTTCGATACCCGTGGTGGGCAGAAAACATATAGCCCTTTGTGTAGCTTTGTGCTTAACTTCAAACAACAATCTTTGCTCGTTATAAGAAATAAATAGAATTAAACAAATCGTGTAGCTGCCTAAGCCAATAGCATCTTATATATATATATCGGATGTATGAATTCCGCCTCGAGAGCAAACTAGTACCATTGAATTGAAAAAAAAAACAACTACAGGATATAAACTACTTGTTAAAAAACAAAAATGCTTCAGAGTTGAAATTTATTCAATAAATAGTTTATTTATTGAATTTAATAAATATTTTTAATCGAAAATTTTGATTTGGGGTTTATTTCAACGCGATCTCAACGAAATCATTAATATTTTGAAGTTCCTGAATTTATTAAGCGTAATACAATACTCGTAACCCCACTAATTTGGCCTTCTCACTTGAATATAAGTTTAATTTTATCGATTTTTTTTTAGCCAATCACTGTTTCTGAAACTTGGTTGTTATGGTGTGATGTAATTGGTTAATAATTTTAAAAAGTTGTCTTGCTGATAATTTTGGTAGTTAAGAAAAAAGAAATTTATTGTACGCCAGTGATAGTGAACTTGTTTGTTGTTAAACACGAAACTACTCAATGGGTTATCTGTGTTCTGTGCCCCCCCCCCCCAGTGGCACAGCGGTATGCCTGCGGACTTACAACGCTATAAACCGGGTTTCGATACCAGTGGTGGGCAGAGCACAGATAGCCCTTTGTATAGCTTTGTGCTTAACTTCAAATAAAAACATAAACAAACAAACAATTTGTGCTCTGTCACCACGGATATCTAAACCAGGTTTTTAGCGTTATGGTGTTTTTCGAACTAAATAAAAATAAAATTTACAGTTTTGTAAAATAAAACTCTATCGGAAAGTTTTAAAGGAATCTAGTAAGACTTCAAAACCAGTAATTAAAATATACAACAAAGGTAAGCATTTTAAATTGTTTATTAAAAGACATATCACAATGACATCTATTCGAAACTTCGAAGCAATAATATATTTTATTTGCAGAATCTACATATTCTGTAGTATGTAACCGTTATTTGATGATGACTCGATACTATAGGTCAAAACGTTGTAATTATTAAAATCATAACTTTCCTACTGTAAAAGTTACTCTTAAAGTGTTTTGAATTAATTAGTCAGTTCAGTCGGTTCCTCACTAAATATCTAGTAATTTGTTTTTACAATACAATAAAACACACCATACAACAGGTGCGTCAAATTGACACACTGGAGTTTGATAAAGATATAAGATTTTCATTTACCAAATTTAATTTCTGTGTTAAGGTAATATAAATGCTCTTTGTTTTCACCCTTACTTCTTAACCATGGAGCTTTTGTTTTATTTCTACCATCTTTCGTGGTTTTTCTGTTATTTGCGAAACTCTGTATTCAGGAGTTTGTTGGTATGAGAACAAATAACCAAAATTTTTGGTTAAATCCTTATCTCTTAATATGTATGAATAACTTGTTTTTAATGTCATCCTGTCTAAAAATTAACGGTGTCTGTAATATTTGGTATATTATTTGTTTGGATAATTTATTGAATATTCTGGCGAAAGTCGTGTATTGAACGACCCACTCTTTCAAAATTAACTTCAAAGTCCTTTTGGAACCTGTTGCTTGTGAGAAGGTTTCAAAACGCGAGGTTGTTTATTATTGATACAGTCGGCGAAAGGTGATGTTCGAAAATTAAATATCGAACAATAAAAACATTCATTTTGCCATAAAAAATTAAAGTTTAAAAATAAAACCCTCAGAATGTTTCCTGCAATTGTTTTGTCGTTGTTTAAGTAATGAAATATTTCCACTTGGAGTATTTACTGATTGTGTGCTAATCCCTTTAAAGACAATTATGAAAACTAAGAACCTCATAATCAAGAAGAAAGCGGCAATAAGGACAAAACAACAGCAATAAAACGAACCTCCAAATTATAATGTGAGAAATTATAAACTGGAAATGCTCTTTTTAAGCTTTCTTCGTCCCTTATGATGTTTAGTTTTTCGAATTAATTTGGCTTTCTAATTATGTTTAAACGTATATATATGTGTATGCGTGTCTGGTGTAAAGTTCAAAAAGTATAAGATACTTACCTATGATATCAGCCTGTGTCTGATCTGCGTCACTTAATGTGTTTTTTTTTATTTCAGTCATGAGATACCAAAGTAATTTCGGGTGATTTCATCAGGAACAAATTACTGAAAGTCCACTTTCCAAAAAGGTGTCGGGTTCTTGGGTTTCTTTTCTGATGCAAACTTTTTTCTGTTAATCCTAAGTGCTTTAACATATCAAAAGGCGAAATCGAATTTGTTGTTGGTTTTTTCTTTTATATTTTCATAGATAATTGACGGCTGGGAGCTAAATGGACAGTTTTTTCCCGGAGAAGATCATCCAAAACCTCTTTCAGATAGATTTGTAGAGATCTGTGGACATTCAACTTCCTGGAAGCCTTTTCGGACAGAACTCAACGTGGCACTTATACAGTTCTTGGTCCCAACGCTTGGGGAAGGTTTCTCTGTGTCTGTGAGATTTTTACAGAATTTTCAGCGTAAGTTTAATTTTTCTCCAGACAGTTTGTCTCGTTTTAGTGAAAAATATAAATATAAATAATTTTTTCGTAGAAACTCTGTTTTGATACACAATGCCCAATAATTATTACTTTTTTTCTATTTGATCAAGTAAAAGACGCCGATTTTTAAAAGAACAGTGTGCACAATATTTAAAGTAAACAAATGTGTACTGTAATGCTGTCATGCTGTAATGCTGTCATGTTAAACTTATATTAAAGTTTTTCTTCATTACCCATTTAAGCCGTCTCCAGCCATTATAAATGTGTACTGTACTGTACTGTACTGACGAACGTATCTTTATATAAATATACAGAAAGAGAAAAGAGGGAGGATGGCAATTCTATGATCATTAGCTATCTTTAAGATATATATCGTATAGTCGTTAAACTGAAAGGATTGGAAGTAACTTTTTATGACATTCCATTTCTAACCACTTGAGAGCACCACTAGTACGATAAAACAACTCTTTGCCTAGAAATCAACACATAGTATTTTAGATCTCAGAGATACATATGAAATCAACCATTCCACAGTTTACGAGATAAAATAAACAATATTTAGTATAATATAAAGCTTTAATATAAATAAAAATGTTAATTAAAAGTTTACATTTTCCATTTTCAGAATTTTTTCTTGTATTTTTCAGACATATGAAATTTTCTTGTGCAATTCTGAGCAGATAATACTGATTTTGCGAGTTGCAGATAGAAAAATTGAAATTGTAAATTTTCTATTGTTTATAGTTTGCTAAGCCTTTTTGGGGGAGCTTTAGAGCTCAGGATGTTTTTTGAATTAATAACGTCAAATAATTAATTATATATATTCGGGTTCATAAGCTATTTTCTGCAGGTTGGCCGATATTTATGAAACCTTAACAAATTACGACCGAATAGTTCAGTTACTGGATATATTTGTTTTAAATTATTATTTCACCTTTTTAAGGAGACACTTCTTTAAAGAATTAGCGGAACGGGTGTAGTCTAGTGTGATTAGAGTGCCAGGCTGCGGATCTGGAGACCCAAGATTCAAGCCGTAATAGGTCACTAAACCCTTTTAGTATTTTCTGTTGTGCTTTTGGTCAGGGATGGCTATGTTTGAATCTTGGGTAGCTCATACGAGACCGTTTAACTCGTGTGTATCGAATAACATACAGTTCATACCAACAAAAGAAACTTGCAAAAATTTGATGAATC
>NW_013667296.1:214167-222144 GCF_000517525.1 Limulus polyphemus | reverse complement strand
TGCTATTACACTTATTATATTCTGTGATGGTAGCAGTGCTATTACACTATTATATTCTGTGATGGTAGCAGTGCTATTACACTATTATATTCTGTGATGGTAGCAGTGCTATTGAAGTAGTATATAATTGTTTTATATTGTGGCTGTTACTGTCAGAATTTGTAGGAATTAATATCTCAAAGTTAACATGTAGCATGTAACAGGTGCATAGTGGAAATTGATTTTAGGTGCATTTATATATATATATATATGATTAGGTTAATTTTCACTAACCTAATAACTCACAGTGGTGAATTTCATGTTATTAGAGAAGATTCATGTAAAACCTTACTTAGTGTAGAATGTAAGATGTTTCTTCTTTGCTCTTAACTTCATTCATCTCAACTAAAACAGCGGAAACTCCTCCCCCAGCCTATAGCCCACATGATGATAGTCAACAAGGAAGTGAAAGTAGCCATCAAGCCATGGATACTACCATCATTCCTCCTGGTATGTTCTATTATAGAAATGTTTTATATAACAAGGTTGAGGCATGTATTTAAGATACAAACTAAATTACTTGGCTAAGAAGTACTAAAAGGTAGTAGTTAGTGATCAGTAAGAATTAATGTGGACATTTGATGTACCTTCTGATCAACATATCACTACACCAACACTAATATCCCTGAGGCAGAGTGTATTATTAAATAATAACATGAATGTGTTGCTTTACTAACACTGATGTTCCTGAGGCAGAGAGTATTATTAAATAATAACATGAGCATATTACTCTGCTGGCATTAATTTTCCTTAAGCATGACTATTATTAACCTTCTCTGTATGGGAGGTTAAAGTATGCAATGTCACAAAATGTAACTACTTTATTACCAATGTAAACTTGGCATTGAAACATAGTTAATAAATGAAATCTAATATTATATAAGTTTTAAAGTCTTAATTTTATAAGGACATGTTTAAAAATGTCCTCATTTCCCATAGTATGAGAATCATGACATTTATTCTCTAGGTCTTCCCTCTTCTGTAATTTATGTATCACCCCTTTCTGGAGTCTGGAATTTAACATAAATTACTCATTATAATATAGATATTATTAAGGCAAAGTTAACTTTAAAGCTTTCAATTTTATTTGTTAACAGAGCCATAAAGTATAACAATCAGGCCCATTTGCCACACCCACCTGTAACATCATCTGTCATAAATTGCCAGTAGTTCTTTTTGACACCAAATTCATCTTTAGTTTGAAAGTTTATCTTGTGGTGTTCAGGTTGAGCAGCAAAGGGAATAAATTTAAGCCTTTTTCTGACATTTTGTACTATATCATTTATAACCAATACTAAGGCAAAGTTTTAATCTATTGAATGATATATAATGTTACATTGTTTTTAGTACAGAGTATTGTCAATTTCATCATCGTTTTGACAGTTTATTGCATGGTGTTCAGATCGAGCAGATAACAGAATTATTTTAACCCTACCAACATGGGTCAAAAGTTTGGTATCAAATTATAGATTATAATTCAATTGTTAGTATTATACATTAGTTAATTTCTTAATTTAAAAGTAAATATTAAAACAAAAATCCTAGATATCGATTTTTGTGTGTCACATGGCATGTTGAATGCAGCATTGGTTCAGATTAGATTTTTGTGATGTCCAAATACATAGTCTATAGTTTCTTATAAATTACATACTCAAATTACCAACATTGATGAGCTAGAATGTAAAATAATGTTCTATCTTTTCTATTTTCTGAGATATGTATGTACACAGCATGGTCACAAGTAAATAGACACCACCTTTTCAGAAAAAATGAACATTTTCAGTCATATTCACATGAATTGATATATCTATAATTTAATTAATATCTAGTAGATCTTCCTTTCACTTCGTGGAGTTCATTGATCCTTTGGGGCATCGTGAGAATCATCTCATCAATTTTAGATTGTGGGATTTTTGCCCACTCTTGCTTCAAAACTTGGAGTAGATCGCTCATCGAAGTCGGTTTTTTGGTTGTTTCTTGACTTGCCGGTTGAGTATGGCCCAGAGGTTTTCGATGGGGTTCATGTCAGGAGATTGGCTTGGCCAGGGCAACTTCTGAATACCATTTTCTTCCTGCCACTTTTGGGTGTTTCTAGTTAAGGAAGATGGAGCACCGTGTCACACTGCTTTCTTATTAAGACCTGCCAACATAGTCAGACGAAAGAAGTGGGTAAATGACATGATGACTTTTGGAAGACCGTATTGTTCTCAGACGAATCAAGATTCGCTCAATTTTCGGTCAGTGGAAGTATATGGGTCTGAAGAATGCCTCACCAAGAGTTTTGGCTCAACAGATTGCAGCCAACTGTGAAGCATGGTGGTTTGGGAAGCTGTTTGGGTTGGTGGGAGATCGAGCTCAGTGGAGTGCGTTGGCAACATAAATTTTGCGAAATACGTCGAAATATTGGAGGAAGGACTCTTGCTACTTAATTCCTCGGGTTTCGTGGACAAGAACACAACGTTGTTCTTCCGTCTAGCTGCTCTGCAACGATAACCCAATCTGTGGAGAATCCATTGAACAGATTTCGGGCTCATCCCACCAACTTTGGCCACATCTGCAGTCGTTAATCTGAGGATCAATTTCGATGCTCCTCTTGACAGCCCTTTTTGTCCTCTCCGATGGACCAGGACGACCCGGACGCTGTTCAGTTGTTTCCTTGCCGTGTTTCCTGGACTGCACGATGATTCTGTTGACTGTCAAAAGCGGGATTCCCAAATTCTGCGAAATTTGCCGCTGACTTATTCCACCATCTGCTTGACCAACTGTCCTTCCTCTAACAAAATCTGACAATTGAAGAGAACCTTAAGTTCTAAGCATGTTGTAGCACAAGATAATTAGTGTGCGGACCATTTTCATTTATATAGTGCTCAGTGAACAGAAATTAGTTAGCATAAATCAGTTAAATGACGAAAAATTAGGTGTCTATTTACTTGTGACCACTCAGTGTATATGTATATGCGCATGTGACGGTTGTCCGCATCAGTGAAGGTAATTAATAAACCGGCAAATGTCTGTCGTAAGACTGTCCACAGTGGAACAGTGAAATAACCATTGATAAAGGTTATAAAGTAGTAGAAAAGGCCTTACAATTTATAGTTCTCCTAGGAGTCATTGAAAAAACAGGTTAGGTTTTAGTAGGTGATAGCCAGTTGGCTGTGACGCTTATATATATCGCTATGGAAGAAACCCAAATAGCCCACTAAGGTGAGCTTCTACCTCATTTTTATCGAAAACCAGGCAATGATAACTACCAGTTTAGGGACAGCACAGTGTAGCCTACCCATGAAAGCCCTTCGAGATTAAGAGGCTAGAATATATATATATTCATAAATCTCAACTACAAAATCACAAGCGGGATTATCCATAGCACCAGAAATTATGAGTAGCTGATATCAAATAGTCCCTGATGAGCAGCTTCTTATAGTAAATGAAAGGCATTCATCATTGCACTAACAAAATAAAATGTGGAATGGAATGCGTTAGGCTAACATACGTGATCACATATCTCAAGGGTGAGGGCTACCAAAGGAAATCTATGGAAGCAATATGGATACGACGTAACAATTGCACTACCAGGAGACCAAGGCTTAAAGGCTGTTCGAATTTATAACGTGAAGATATTAGCGTAAGACTAGAGATATCTGGCACTTAAGGTGTTTTGGTATATTCCTAGAGTGACCACAGAACCTTACATTCCAAATGATAAGACGATGTCTAAAAGAATTGTCAGAACAAATTTGGAAACTTTCATCAAATATTCTAACACATCAATGAGTATTACGATTTCAATGAATAAAAAGCGAATACAGGTTGGTGATGAATTTGAATAGTTCAGTTTTGGAAGTAAGGGCTCGTCTGAGTTGTCATAGCCATGATATTTAGGATGAAGTGGGAGCGTAATTGTAGTATCAACATGGCCTCATTGGGAACCAAGCAAATTAACAGGACAGATTTTAATGCCCGCATAGAGAACAAAACAACAAACAATGTTTAATTTCAGATACCTGATATTTGTTTGTGTGACCTTCAGATGTAGGCTTAGGTTTTATGGTATAATTTCAGATACCTGATATTTGTTTGTGTGGCCTTCAGATGTAGGCTTAAGTTTTATGGTATAATTTTAGATACCTGATATTTGTTTGTGTTGATTTATATAGTAATACATTTCAAAAGACACATGCAAACCTTCCTTCACTAGGCAATCTCATACATATAAAAATGTCTAAAACAGCCTTTATTTGACTATATGATGAGTATTATCTAATTATCGTAATAAATAGTTACTACTTAATAAACGTTGTAATATTTACGTATGTTGACAACACAGAAATAGCTTTGCGTTCACAGCTTGTTAAAATATATTATTTTAAAGTTTATTTTTATTGATTTTTTACTTGTTTTCAAACTTACGTAAAATATCGTTATCTATGACAATATGTATTTAGTCTTCAGTTTTTATACTCCAATAATTTCAGTATGTTAAGATAATTGTTTGCAGAAGGTCACTTATGGTTTTTGAAAACGATGATAAGTTCAACTTGTTAGTAGTGAAGACAATATTTTCTTTGGCAGTCTTGTTCTGTTTCCATTGGTTCTTAACAATGGCTCCTCAGCGATATTTCCTTCAGATTAGATTTTTCTGGCAAGTCACCCCCCCCCTTTTTTGTTTTACAATTTGTATATATTTGGAAAAACCAACAAAAATTGAAAAATAAATAAACAAAGTTCATTGGAATTGCATCTGGTGGTTCAGATTTTTTCGGACATCTGTTTCTTGAAAACAGCAGTTGATTTCGAGGATTATCTGAAGTTTATGAACATTTGACTTGTGAGCCTTTACCAGTTTATAATCGTTGTTTATTATTTTCTTACGGTATAAGGAGATATGTCCAGCTTTATCACTTTGTGAATAAGAGCGCTGAGTCTAATTGGCTTGTAATGTGATGTCGGTTCGAAGTCTGCTGCTGTTTTAAACACCTTCTTGTGCGATTTGTTTTTCTCTTCCACGAAGGATATTGAATGCTCCTTATTTGAAATAATGCGTCCTTTGGATCAACATCGTTAACAAATATTTTTCCAGAAATATTTCCCTGTGGAAAGAGTGGTCACATAAACCCCCAGCCACCAAACAAGATTTGAAGGCCCAGTCAGCAAGATTTCGTTTTTTTATGTAGGAAAGATGCCTTTTTATAGGGTGACGGTAGTCTTAAAATCATTGTGGTAACTAATTTACATGTGTTCCACATTTGCCATTTGATAAAAAAGTACTGAAAGATTTGATGAAATTATGTTAAAAAGCATAATAATGTTTCCTTGAACCACAAATCCCATCATCTGTAAAGTATTATTTAAGGAAATTATTACCATAAATCCCATCATCTGTAAAGTATTATTTAAGGAAATTATTACCATAAATCCCATCATCTGTAAAGTATTATTTAAGGAAATTATTACCATAAATCCCATCATCTGTAAAGTATTATTTAAGGAAATTTCTACCACAAATCACATCATCTGTAAAGTTTTTTATGGAAATTTCTACCGCAAATCACATCATCTGTAAAGTTTTTTTTTATGGAAATTTGTACCACAAATCACATCATCTGTAATAGTTTTTTCTATGGACATTTCTACCGCAAATCACATCATCTGTAAAGTTTTTTATGGAAATTTCTACCGCAAATCACATCATCTGTAAAGTTTTTTTTATGGACACTTCTACCACAAATCACATCATCTGTAAAGTTTTTTTTATATGGACACTTCTACCGCAAATCACATCATTTGTAAAGTTTTTTTATGGAAATTTCTACCGCAAATCACATCATCTGTAAAGTTTTTTTTAGGGAAATTATTCTCAATTATGAAATCACTAATGTGCTCAAAAATCTTGATAGACAAATGAAAACACTGAGCGATCTTACAAAAATAATAAAATAAGAATTCTACTCCTAATGACTTTCAGCACTTCAGAATTCTTGGTTGATCGATACTGCACTTCGTTAATCATTCAAGTAGTTGCTCATTAGGTGTTGCTATTGTAGTATTCTTTAGCTTCTAACTGAAAAACTATAGTGACTTATCGTAGAAAAAAAAATACTAATAGATTTTGGTAAGTCTGAAGTTGAATGTTTTTTATTGCTGTGAGATTCAAATTTATAGGCTCAAAACCTTAATGCATAAGAGCATTAGCTACTTCAATACCATATACACTTGTGGAAGTTATTAAGAATACGTTATTGCAGGTAAATAAAATCATATTTTAATTTAAGAAAACCAGAGAGATTTGAATTTTAAGAGTCTTTTTTTTTACTCGTGTGGAAAACGCTTAAAATAAATTTTGGAAGTAATTCGACAATGTATATAATGAAGGCAAGATTTTTAACCTGATCTATGAGATCTGCGTTTGGTGAAATACAATTTAAAAAACAAAGCTGTTTATACGCAACATTGTAAACATTACATAATGTGAAACAACTGACCGTGTCATAAACAGAAAAGTGTGGAATATTAAGTAATTCTAAGAATTTTCACGAACTACAGTTACAGTTCATACTGTTTTCATGAACCAATATATGGGGCAGATACTACGAACATGGTGTGGTTAAAATATTATTATACACTCTTCTTCTCGAAAACTCTAAGGGATCGACTAAAGAATATAACGTTTAAAAATAAAATAAGCCTAAAACTATTGTCTTATGATAAATACGATTGAACATAATAACTCTTCGCCAGCAAAAGGCGTATACACAATATAAGTTATAAATTGCTGAGAAACACCAACAACATCACAATTTAAAACTAGAAGAGAAAACTGGGTCACCATCTGCCGCATTGGCTCTAAAATTCAATATATTTGTAGAAAATGTGTATTGTTGTCATCTCTAGAGAAGATTCTATCGCTAAATTTGAATAACGAAATGTTATTTATAGCGTAAAATGTAAGCAATACATTGACAAAATTAGCTGGTACTCCTTTTGTATAGTCATGGATTTCCTGTCCCACCAAAACATGAATTTCAGTAAAGAAAAATGAAGTAGGAGCCTAATATGCTCTTTGATTCGTTACTCTCACTACAGTAGATTAATTTCGTCGAGTTCACGGTTCATAGATACTTCTTGGGAGAGAAAAACACATAAACCTCATATAGTGGTAGAATTTCAATTATTTCTTATGATTTGATGTATAGTCCTTTACTCAATATTAAAATATGATCGTATTTTTTATGATGAATTAAAATCGGGTGTTACTGAACATCAGTTTCGTTGCAAAGAAAAAATTCAATGGGATGAAATTCGGGTTAATAAAAGTAACAATAGTCACATGTGGGTCAAACATCACAATTATGAAAATAAAGTAATCCATAGATGCTATAACAAGAAATTATAGATCAAATACACAGCTTGATCTGTGTCTATGGCATAATACAACTTAGTGAATAGTGGAATAAAATTATGTTGGTTTAGCATTGGGTCTTAGTTACTTACAAGTAATAAAACAATTTTGCAAAAATTAAGTACGATGTTGAGATGGCAATGCCAAAAAGTGCAGAAACATGGTAGAGCTGAATACACAAAACTATACAAAAACATCACTACGTAAGTAGCCAAATCTTTCCAAAAATAACTTTTATATACAACTAAATGTTCAATTCCTGTCAGTTGCATGAATTCAGATTTCAATAAAAACATTCAAACTGAATAGTCTTACAGTGGCTAATAACCATAAGCTTGTAAGATTGTATATGGTTTTGTTTATTCATCCCTAACTTGTTTCTGTACTTTTTGGCATTGCCATCCCCACATCATACTCAATTTTTGCATATTTTTTATTACTTGTTCCCCCTCTTTTAAAAAACAACAACAATTTCATTTCGCCGTACGTAACTAACACTGTAGGCTAGGCACGCTTTTAAATATAAACTCAATCCAAAC
>NW_013667296.1:212443-213272 GCF_000517525.1 Limulus polyphemus | reverse complement strand
AATTACAGCAGTTGTTGGAGGAGAAAGAAAATAAACAAGAAGAGAAATTACAGCAGTTTTGGGCGGAGTTAAGAAGACATTGAGTCACATACGACAAAGATTTTATTGGATAGGTATGAGGTGAGATGTGAAAGAATGGTGCCGGACATGCAGTACATGTAGTGCTAAAAGGGGACCCAAGAATAAGGGATGCCCACCTTATGAAGAGTTGCCTGAGAATATGTCAGAGTTTGTGGAAGTGTTATCGGAAAGGATGGATGATATTCACCATCAAGTGCGTACAAACTTGAAAACGTCTGCTGATTCGATGAAGTTAACTTATGATAAGAGATCTACTAAAGTCAGCTTTGTACCAGGAGACAAGGTATGGTTGTATAATCCCAGGAAGATCAAAGGGAAGTCTCCTAAGTTGTCTTCTCCATGGGAAGACCCATATGACATAGTAGATCGTCTCTCAGACGTGACTTTCCGGATAAAATGTGGTCGGCGAGGTAAGCCAAAAGTGGTGCATGCCAACAGGCTTTGGCGTTATCACGGTCCAGGACATTTCAGTTGGGATGAAGTGGAAAACAGAACAAATGACACTGCTGAAGACGTGCCACCTGAAGAAGCCACCGTCGAAGAAGAAACTCTACTCAGTTTTGAGAAGGGAAACGGTGAAGCTCTTGATGAAGTTACTACCACTGATGTGACTGTTACCGATGATAGGACATTTACTGATGAAGCAGATGAACCCCAGGTGAAGCAGAAGCCAACGAGACGGAGAACAGTACGGAAGAAGATACGTCCCGTAAAATTAAGAGGTTTTGTTGAATTGTAATTTTGTGAT
>NW_013667296.1:206641-211550 GCF_000517525.1 Limulus polyphemus | reverse complement strand
CGTTACACGCAATACATATCCAACACTGTAAGTTACGCATATTTTTTAAATACAAACTTAATCTAAACAACGTTCATATTAAAAATATATACATGACAACAAATTCGTTACAAATGATAATTACGTGTAAATAATATATGACCTTATCATTTACGTGTAATTGTCGTCATAATTGTTTAGTTGATATAACGCGATATCTATTATACATTTTTTTACTTATAAGATTGTTGTGTTTGACGTAGCTTTCATATTTAAATTGTTTCTCGCCTGACAAAGAGCTCATAAATTAATTGAAATATTGCATTCAATAAAACATTTTGAAATTAGCTTTAAAATTTTGGCAAGATTGTTAGAAAAATAACGATCTTTGCTTTCCAGATCATAATAAAAATTCACTTTTTATTTCAACCAATGTTTCGCCATTGCAGCTTCATTAGGGCTTATAGTAAAAGAACTGTTTGATATGAAAATATTTTGTTAACGGTAAATATTATTACGTACGTCACTTTAATGTGATTTAATAACATGAGAATGTTGTTTCATGTAGCTCAAGGCTATCTTCTCCCGAGTTCTTTCAATGAAAAAAAAATACTATTTGACCATACAAGCATATTAGGCTCGTTATTTTAAATGACGTTGAACAAAATAATTTAAGAAAAGTTCTGCTTCATTTTAACTTTTATTTCATACATTCTGATTAAACTTTGCTTGTGATATACAGTATAGTAAAAGCTTGAGTTAAGATAAGCTTATCTAAAATTTTAATAATATATTGTTGTAAGCTATATATATATTGTTGCGTCAGCGTGTCACATGACTAGTGTGACGCCACGTTTCTAGAACTATCCTGTACCTTGGCGAATGCTCTAGCCGTTTACTAGATATAGGGTAGTCTGGTATATAAAAGAGGGTGACGACGTGACGGTAATGTAATGTGTGTGTAGACAGTGAGTAATTGATCTGCAGTCAGAGAGAGACGTATTGTTGTTATAGCGTTTGTTTTAGCGCGATTGTTGAAATTAAGTGTATCGTAAAGTTGTATTCGGAAAGAATAAACCAGTTTTATTAAGTAAGGACTTGTGTCGCTAAAGTTTCATCGGAACGAAGTTACGGAAAGTTAATTAACAAACGGAGACGTAACAATATATATACATTTATATTTCAATGTTGTAATTTATTTATTAGCTAGAAGATGCTGCGGGTTATTGATGATAACGTTTAGTTCAGGAAGTTAAGATAGGCCTACAACTTTTAGAAAATTCTAAGAATGTGATGAAAAATCATATTTCAAGAATGTGACATGCAGTTGTAGTATATTCGAACGTAGATTATATAACAACGTTTTATGAAACGTTAGTTAGTTAAGGTATAAAGAGAATAGTTGTTTCGAGAAGACAGCTATTGCTCTACTTTTATAAAGTACGTGGATGAATTATCCATTAGTCCTAGTATTGTTGTTAGAGATGTTTAACATCCTTAATAAATCTAGGCCTACAACAAATTACGAAGTGTAAAAGTCTGTAATTTGTAAAGAAGCTTGAGAGAGAAATTATTTTGTGACTTTTACCGGACTGGACTTTGGATTATTTTCACCTGTTAATTTAAAAGAACCTGCAAAGAAATAACCACGTAACAACAGTATTTATTGTTTATCGTTACAGAATCATGAACGCCCTTTTTCTGAGAGTGTAAAGTGTCGTTTAGTACATTCTTGAAAACTATTCGACTACATCAAATAAAACTGAGATATGATTAAAGGTGTGTTACTTAAGGCTAGAAACTGGTTCGTATAACCCAAGAAAGTTTTTGGCAGGATTTTAATTCCAATTGAAGTGCAGCAGTTTTTCCGAGGCGAAATGTATCTGGTACAATGCTATTAGAGGACTGGTTAGTTAACACCAAACTGTAATGAATACAAAAAAAAATTAAGGGCTATAAAGAATCTGATAATTCTTATACACGTCTTAAAATGGATTTTTAGTACTTCTCATATATTTAACACTTGGAACCCTTTTTTTCATTTTAACGGTTAATAATAGTATTAATGTAACTTGAAAAATTAATACTTTGGTAGAAACATTATAAGCTTATTATCTGTGCATCAATAAATATTTTGTTTATTCTAAACATATCTGAAACACCTTGAGATGATTTTCTGGTACCAAATTGTGACTTCAGAGTCACCCCCTAGATAAAAGTAGCCAAAAGTACAATATAAGTTTTCTTTAGAGACGAGTTTATGTGGGACATCCGAAACATTTATGCAAAATATACGTTGAGGTTTGATATTGTTACGTCTCTGGTCGTTCGTTTGTTAATTTTCCGTAGCAATTCTTTCCGAGAAACTTCAGCGATACAAGTCCTTTCTTAAATAAAACTAGTTTATTCTTTCTCAACTCAGCTTTGCAATACACTTAATTTCCACAATCACTTTAACTTAAACACACGTTATAATTCACAACGATTTACACACTTTACTTACGGCTTGACTCGATATTCGTCTCTATCTCTGCCTGTCTGCAATTATCCTTATGCCGTCACTTCTCGCCGGTCTTATATATATTCAAAATAGAGGGCGTCTAGCAAACACTCGAACCTTCAGGAACGTTCGAGATACTCATTACGTGTTACCAGGGTCACGTGACTACCGCTGTCGTAACAATATTTAGATAAGAAAAAAAAATACTCACTGTTTAAAATCATTTGCTGCATTTTTCATAGCGCTAGCATTTTCTGGCCATGTTAGTTCTTGTCACGAAATTAATCTTTTATATATCATCCATTCATTGCAGGAAAACTTTTCAAGATCGAAGCTTTACATTATAAAGTATAAGATGCTGAGTCTAACGGTCTCTATTTGTCAAGCTTTACACTATATGATGCTGAGTCTAATGATCTTTATTCGTTAAGCTTTATATTTTAAGACGCTGAGTCTAACGATCTTTATTCGTTAAGCTTTATATTTTAAGACGCTGAGTCTAACGATCTTTATTCGTTAAGCTTTATATTTTAAGACGCTGAGTCTAACGATCTTTATTTTTCATCCATATTGTGATTAGCTTGTAACGCAGTCATTCAGTGGCCAAAGGGAATCTATACACTGAGGAACAACGGTCGTGCCATTAACTGCAGCGTTGCTTTCATCACGAAACCTGAACGATTTAGGCTATTAGCTGCTGAAGTTGGTGGTACTGGAATGGGCAGACCAAGCGTAAACCTTGAAACTGGAGTCATATATAAGGTTAAGTATGATTTATTGTTAGACATTCATCAGAAAAGTGTCATCTATTTATCTGTACCGATGATAAATATTCTTGTTGTATGCTCAGCTCTTGCCTTTTATATAAATATATATATATAGTTATTGACGTATGTCCTACAGAAATACAAGCTCTAGAATTTTAAATTTGTCCTACCAAATATGACGTTTATCTTTAAGATAGGAAGACGTCACGCTTTCCTTCGAAAACGTGGCAATTCTTGTAGAAGTTTTAATTTTTTCCTTGACTTGGCCAGAAAATAATGTTATTAACTTTTCCATCGACCGTTGACTGTTTTCATGTTTATTTTGCCAACAGTGTTTGCAGCCCTAGAAATGAGTGACTTACGCAGGTTGTTATGTACTGGATTAACTTTATATAATTACAGGACATTATTTGCTCTTAGACTTGTATTTGTGATCCTAAGTTATTGGCAAGATAATACAAATGGTATCATTTGATGGCCGTGAGAGAGCAGTTCATATTTGTTACTACTTTCGTGTAACTGTGCTCAGTACGGAGTTATCCTGTACAATTACCATTTTGCTGCTATTGCTGTTTTCACACTGTTTTTTTTTTAAATAAAAAGTTCTAATAATAGCTTTGTGAGCCATTTTACATTAATAGTTGCCTTTTGATCAGTAAAGTACGGGGAGTGAAGGCAATGTCTTAACTACAAAAGTTGGACCCCGAATAAAAAGAAATTGAGCCCCCGACATTTATTTCCCTTTAACTGTAGTCATGATTTTGGCTGATTCGGATCCATTTTGGCTCCCACCCGCAATTGCGGGGGCACATTTACGCCTCTGCGGGGGGGGGGGGATATTTGATGAGTCAAGAGAACATGCGGAATAGGGTCGTGTTGTGGGTGTTGAACTCATAACCTCTCAGAACATAATCTTGTGGCCCACTATGTTTAGAACTTTTTTAATGTATAGTAAGCTGTGTAATTTCAAATTGTAATATCCATATTTAAATTTGATAGGTCTTTGAAGTCTGTATTTTATTTTTGTTAAATCCTCTATTCGTGTGTAAAGAATAGCCCAAGGGTAATGCTTTAATGTATAATTGGAATCTTACGGTCAACGTCTAACATGTTTTGTTGGTCTGGTTTATTTGTTTGTTGAATTTTATGTATAGCTAATCGAGAGCTGTCTGCACTAGCGGTCCTTATTGAGAAGTGATAGAAAAAACCTCCCAATTCCAATTCTTGGGCTACTCTTTACCAGCGAAAAGCTGGAATGACTGTCACAATATAACGCCTCTAAGCCTGAAAGGGCGAGCAACCCAAAGATTGGAAGTCGAATGCCCTATAACCACCAAACGATGGCAGGCTTTATAGGTCTTTCAAGCGTTTTTGTTATCAAGATTACTCTTGGTGAATTTTATTTATTCCTTTGCTTTATAGCAAAGCCACATTGGACTATCTGCTGTGTCCACCCATGGAATCGAACCCAGGATTTTAGCGTTGCAAGTCTGTAAACTTAACCCTTTCCCACTGGGGACATGATGAATTTTAGCTTTCATTTTTAACTGTGTGCTATTTCATTATGTTCTTCGGGTTTTCTCTAGTTTTAAGACTTGCATAACCTCAATATTTCTTTGAATAACGATTGTTTTGTTTTGTTTTTGTTTTTTAATTATGCACA
>NW_013667296.1:202698-206156 GCF_000517525.1 Limulus polyphemus | reverse complement strand
GGTTTCTAGCGTTGTAAGTGCGCAGACATACCGCTGTGCCACTGGGGGGCTTGAATAACGATCTCAGATTAATATCTCAGTGGTAAGTTTACGAACTTACAACACGAAAATCCGAAGTTCGATTCATCGTGGTGGACACAGCAGATAGCCCAGTGTGACATTTCTCTGAAACAAATAAAAACAAACAAGATTAGTATTTTTGTCATTTTACAAAAATGCACTCAGAGTTCAGTTTATACAGCAAGTTTGTTTGTTTCTTGTTAAGTACAAAGCTACACAATGGGCTAGCTCTGCTCTGCCTACCATGGGTATCAAAACCCAGTTTCTAGAGTTATAAGTCTGCAGACATACCGCTGTGCCACTGGGGGCTATAGAAAAAGAAAAAAAAGAGAGATGTTTCCTTGTAATGTCATAATTGTCGTATTAACTAACATCTATTATTTTATCACATTTATGCACGTCTTTTGACTTGTGAAAACTCGTATAATGTAAAAAAATGCAGGTTGCAATGACTCCCAAATAGTGCTACAGCCAAAGTGGCGTTCTGGAAATATCCTAGATTTTAGAGATTTTGAAAGTATTTATAGTGTTTGAAAATGTGGCGTAAAGCCATCATTATTGCTATGAAGTGAAAACTGCCATTGACAATAATTTCAATAAGTAACTGTTAAAGTATAACATAGATAATATGGATATTTAATGACTGAAATTGCAGACAAATTAAAAAGTAAAATATAATGAACAGTATATTACTATAAAGATCTTTTGTAATGGTATTTTATCAATGATTTTGATTCATGAAATGGTGCAATCAATCCCATACTAATTGCACCGCTTGCTACGCCCCTAGCTAATGAGACAATAAAGTAAAACCTGTCGTGATTTTAAAATTCTCTATACAATAATGAACAATTAAGGGATAGAAATTCTAGAGGAAAATCTTGCATATCCGAAACATATATCTATATTTAAAAAAATTGTTCATGTTAATGTATTTCTTAAAACATGTTTCAATTGTGTTGCAGCTATTAAAGGTTAAAATAAGTAAATGATATCTGAATATCACACGTAAGTATAGAACTATCAATACATTGATATAAGGAAGGATTGTGATTAAATTTATGTTCATGATGTCAAAAAAAAAACACGTAGGCTTAAAAAGACTTGATACAAAATCCCTATAACCCGAAAGCTTTCTTCTTCAGGGTAGATGCCCGGCATGGCCAGGTGGTTAAGGCGCTCGACTCGCAATCTGAGGGTCGCGGGTTCGAATCCCCGTCACATCAAACATGCTCGCCCTTTCAGCCATGGGGGCGTTATAATGTGACGGTCAAGTAAAAGTAAAAGAGTAAAAAGAGTTGGTAAAAGAGTAGCCCACGAGTTGGCGGTGGGTGGTGATGACTAGCTGCCTTCCCTCTAGTCTTACACTGCTAAATTAGGGACGGCTAGCGCAGATAGCCCTCGTGTAGCTTTGCGCGAAATTCAAAACAAACAAACAAACAAATTCTTCAGGGTAAAACGTTTAACGTAAAAATAAATAAATATGATCACTGTATTTAAATTTTAGTGATTTAATTTGTAAACAATGGTGAACTTACACAGTTGGTTTTAAAAAAAAAAACTCAATTGAATTGTTTTATCAGGATAATTGCCTAGTAGTATTAACTGGGTACGTAATTATCAAGAAAATTTCCAAATATCCATTCGTTTTTCATTAATCCGATTATATAATGGTTTTTGTACGTATTAGCTTCTAATTTAAGGGTATTATATTCTGAGCATTATAATCTTTCGTAATACTTAAGTCTAATCAGTTTATAATAGTTTACAGTGAGAAAGGTTGAAGTTCAAATATAAAGCCTGAATGATGTTGTTATTATTTGGTCTAGTGTAAAGAGCGTGGCTTTACTGATTACGTGGAAGTCAAAGGAGGAGGAGGTATCGATCCTGATAATATGTTAGAAGCAGTAAATGTTTGTGGAACCTTTTCTGTGCCAAGTAAGTTAAAGTTGAGCTTTAATCCTTTGATATATTAAATGTTAGACCCAATTAAAATTCATAAATAAACATTGCAAATAACACTTCTCAGCGTTATAGCGTTACAAAGAGATTATTCTCCTTGAAAGCATTTTTGTTTGTTTATTTTTAAAGCTACACAATGGACACTCTATGCTCTGCCCGCTGCGGGTATCGAAATTCGATTTTGTTTTTAGCGTTATAAGTCCACTGACTTACGCATAAGTCACCGGGACAAAAACAAAACAGTAAGAGTTTTAAAAATAGTTTCGGTGTTTTATCTGGTAATATGAATAGGAATTGAAATTTCCAACTTGTACGTCACTTACCTGTACTAAAAGGTCAGGAAAGAGGCCAATAAAATCAGGTACACCCCTCCATAATTTTGAACTGTTGACCAGAATATGATCAACTAGCCAGCAACACATCCGGCGCCATGAGGGTTTTTGTCCGGTTCTTTGAACCCAATAACGTGATTGCTGTCACTTTTGTAATTTGCCCACAACTGAAAGTGTGAAATTTGTTCAGCAGCGTCACGTCTCGAACCTAAGACATTTCGATCCATAGTCCGACAAATAAAGAACTAGGCCAAAAATATGTGAGACTTAACGTAGTAAAGTCTTGATTAACCCTTCTAATAGATCTTGCAGACATTATTGCTTTGTTTGAAGATAAACCAAGGTTGTTTGCACTGGTAGCTTAGCGGTAAGACGCTAAGGGCTTATGACGCTAAAGCTCGAGATTCGATACCATCAGTGTGCACAGTGCAAATAGTCAATTGTATTACTTTGCAATTAAACACAAACAAATTTTACAATAATTTAATGAGTAATCCATTTTGAACAGGCTAACGATATTTGAAATCTGATTTGCTGTTGAAATTAACTATGACTTTTAAACAGTACAGCTTTATCTGTTACCCTTTAATCTTTTTGAGTATTTAATTTGGCTCCCCAGTGTCAGAGCGGTATGTCTGCAGAATTACAACGTTAGAAACCGGGTTTCGATACCCGTGGTGGGCAGAGCACAAATAGCCCATTTGTGCTTAACTTCAAACAAACAAACCCTCTAACCTAAGAACATTAATTAAAGACAGTAATACTCTATAAAACTATAAATTCAATTAGCCTACTCAGTTCAATTATAATGGATACTATACACAAAAATAGTTGTACAAAATTGACACTGTTGAAAAGATGGGTCAGTGAAACATGGAAATACAGTTTGTTAAATTATTCCATGTCAAGTTTCCAACTTTAATATTTGAAATTTAAGTACCGTATTTTTCGGAATATAAGACGCACCCTTATTTTGAAGACAAAATTTTTGGGGAAAAAAAGCTACAGTCGCATTTGTAAGATTTTTATTGAACAAAAATTCAATTTGATACTTCAAAATTAGTATATATTGTTCTAAACACAAAAGAGCCCAAAACATCAAAA
>NW_013667296.1:201049-202093 GCF_000517525.1 Limulus polyphemus | reverse complement strand
AGCGTTATAATTTATCGATTAGGATTATTCAAGCTGAGCGTACAACCATAATATTATGTGTCTTGTTGAAGCCTATTAGAAAATGAGCGCTATAAATTATCGATTAGTATTATTCAAGCTGAGTGCACAACCATAATATTATGTGTCTTGTTCAAGCCTATCAGAAAATGAGCGTTATAATTTATCGATTAGGATTATTCAAGCTGAGCGTACAACCATAATATTATGTGTCTTGTTCAAGCCTATTAGAAAATGAGCGTTATAATTTATCAATTATGATTATCCAAGCTGAGCGTACAACCATAATATTAAGTGTCTTGTTCAAACCTATTAGAAAATGAGCGTTATAATTTATCGATTAGGATTATTCAAGCTGAGCGTACAACCATAATATTATGTGTCTTGTTCAAGCCTATTAGAAAATGAGCGCTATAAAGTATCGATTAGTATTATTCAAGCAGAGCGTACAACCATAATATTATGTGTCTTGTTCAAGCCTATTAGAAAATGAGCGCTATAAATTATCGATTAGTATTATTCAAGCAGAGCGTACAACCATAATATTATGTGTCTTGTTCAAGCCTATCAGACAGTGAGCGTTATAAATTATCGATTAGTATTATTCAAGCTGAGTGCACAACCATAATATTATGTGTCTTGTTCAAGCCTATCAGACAGTGAGTGTTATAATTTATCGATTAGTATTATTCAAGCTGAGCGTACAACCATAATATTATGTGTCTTGTTCAAGCCTATTAGAAAATGAGCGTTATAATTTATCGATTAGGATTATTCAAGCTGAGCGTACAACCATAATATTATGTATCTTGTTCAAGCCTATTAGAAAATGAGCGTTATAAATTATCGATTAGTATTATTCAAGCTGAGCGTACAACCATAATATTATGTGTCTTGTTCAAGCCTATTAGAAAATGAGCGTTATAAATTATCGATTAGTATTATTCAAGCTGAGCGTACAACCATAATATTATGTGTCTTGTTCAAGCCTATTAGAAAATGAGCGTTATAAATTATCGATTAGTA
>NW_013667296.1:191456-200172 GCF_000517525.1 Limulus polyphemus | reverse complement strand
AATATATATATATATATATATATATTAAAGTCTAAATCCAAAATCGGGCCTAGCATTATCTAATGGTTAGCATGCGGATCGAAAATAAAATATTATAGCTACGATTTACATCTTTACACGGTTCGTACTTTCAGCTGGTATTAGTAATTGTGACAGTCAGTCCCAATATGCAATTAAGATTATCCTCATAGGCGACGGGTGCTACTGACTAGTAGCTCCAACTCTGGCTAATGATTCAAAATTAGGGGTCGCTATGCCTCAACCTTAGCGATGTTTGACCTGGCTTTTCAGCCCATGTATATCAGAAGGTGTCTGTCATTCAGGTTGGATACCTTTAATTTGAGTTATATTATTACAAATTGTATTTTTTTTTTTACAAATGATTATTATTATTTTTTTATATTTTTAAGATGGAGTGTCAAACCCCAAGTTAAAGCACTGTTGTGTCGAGGGACTTAACTCAGTGAAGATATATTGTAATAAGGAGTGACATGTATCTGCTGTTGTTTAAAGATATAACTTAATATCAAATAATAACGTGTCTTACGTAATTGTTTGTTGTAGATTATCTTAAGATGTGAAAACTTAGAAGGACTTAACTTCATAACCCCTGATCTTGAGTGAATGTTTTAGCCAACTAAGCCGTAAGTCTGAATTATGAGACTTTAAAAGTAAAACTCCATAGATGTTCTAAACAACTAAACTATTGATTAGAACATCCATAGAGTCTTACTTTTTTAAAGTATAATAGTTTACTAGATCAGAACATCCATAGAGTCGATCTTTTTTAAAGTATGATAGTTTGGTTGATTAGAACATCCATAGAGGCTTACTTTTTTAAAGTATGATAGTTTAGTTGATTAGAACATCCATAGAGTTACTTTTTTAAAGTCTAAATCATACTTTAAAAAGTAAGACTATATGGATGTTCTGATCTAATAAACTATTAGACTTAAATAACTTCATGGGTGTTCTAATCAACTAAACTATCATACTTTAAAAAAGTAAGATTCCGTGGATGTTCTAACCAGCTAAATTATCAGACTTTAAAAAATAAGGTTCCAAGTGTCTTCTAGAAATCAAAGAATAAATCAATTGCCAAAGTAGTATCATATATTTATTTCTAGAAGCTTGGAGCTAACGATATTCGTCAGATCGTAAAGCGTAGAACAAAAGCATACGTGTAGAATATTGAACATTGAAGCACAAAGTTCTTTGAAAGTTACATCTTTTACATAAATATTATATAAGTCATAAAACGTGAAAAGAATAGATGAAAAGATAAAAAAAACAGGTTATATGCAATCAAAATAATATAGAAAAAAGTGAAATTCTATAACACAGTAAACATTCATTTAAAGTTGAAGGTTGTAGGGTTCCAAGATTGTAGGTTCATTTAGGTCTGGTCGTTTCTTTTGTGGACGTCTGTTGGAGCACTTGGAAGACCATTGATCGAAAAGTCCTCAGTTGTATGGTTGCTGTTGATGAAACGTTTGCCTAGAGGTGTATCTTAGTTCTACAGTTTAGACATGTGCTCGATCATCGAGTCAGCGTTCTTTTCGTCCAATGTATAAACTACAGCACTATTTTTTATTTTTTTTACAAATTATTCAACAAATGATAAATTCAGTAGTACATGTAAAGGATTGTCTTATGTGGAAAATCGTGTGTTTTCTTTGTATATCTGTGGTGATGTATATATATATGTGTGTGTGGGCGGGCGACACATTTAATTTAATTTACAAGTTTGCATGTTGTTGAGGTTGCTGTTGACCAGGGTTTCTGTTAGGTTTGTGTCATTTCTGTAAGTAACAGCAGATGGGTCCTTGGATGTAGATTTAGTGTTTAGGCCTTCAGTAAATATAATAGTTTAGTATAATATATTTGATCTGCTTGTTGATCTGATGGTATGTTAATAAATGTGTTTTTGTTTTTTTTTGGTAGGATTTAGGTTTGTTTCTTTGTTTATGAACTAGTTTTGATACCTGCATCATGAATGAGGGAATCTGGATAGCCTCTTTAAAAAGAAAGTTTTCAAGACTTTTGTTTTTGATTTGTTACCATTATGGTCACTAACAGTTTAATCAGTGGTAAATATTGTTAACGTTTTGTTACTTGACGGGTGGGAATGTTCGAAAAGTAGTTATGTGCGTGTAAATATGTTTTCTTATGATGTGCCCCCCAGTGGCACAGCGGTATGTCTGTGGACTTACAACGCTAGAAACCGGGTTTCGATACCCGTGGTGGGCAGAGTACAGATAGCCCTTGTGTAGCTTTGTGCATAATTAAAAAACAAACAAAATCTTTATAATGTATACTAGGGTCGGATGTATAAAATTCTGTACGTATTCTAATCTTTACAGTGTGGTGAAAGTCGCTTACTCGTAAGCGTATTCTCAAAGACAAGTATATATAACGTTTTTGGCAACTTGTAGCCCATTAATTTACTTCTGTTTGTATGTTACCTATGCTGTAAACTGTATTTTCTTCTATGAGTGTTCTAACCATCTAATATATCACTGCCTGCCACACATTAAAAAAGGTAAGACTCCATGGGTGTTTTAGCTATCTAAATCATCACTGCCTGCCTGACCTTAGAAAAAGCTAAGGCGCCATATAGTGTTTTAACCATCTAAATCATCACTGCCTATTATACTTTATAAAAGATGAGCCTCCATGGGTGTTCTAATCATTTAAGCTTTAGATTTAAACAACAACGTAAGACCCCATGGGTGTTTTGACCATACATGCATTAAGATTTTTAAGAAAGTAAAACGTTATTTTTCTCTCCTTTGGATTATAATATTTATTTGTTTCGAATGAATGACCCTTAACTTAAGCTGTTTATGGGTTTCTAACCCATAACAATTGCAAGTTGTTTCTAGAGAACTTTACCAAAGCCAATTATTAGGGCTTCTGAATTATAACAACAAACATATTAGTTCAAACGTCATTAACAGAATTCATTATATTAAAGTAGTGTTTCTATAGTAACATGGTTTTTTATTAACAGTTGGATAGATAGAGGTTTCATGGTATCTACTAGGAGTCGTGATTAAATACTTATATTTAATTGCATTCAGAATACGATACTAATTTTATCTATCTTCTCAAAGCTAGTTAATGTCATAAAAATATTTTTATTCAACTAAATGAGTTAAATACGTATTAATTAGGTCTTCTCTTTGCTAACGGTGTTTTCGGCCATGAATCCAAAAAAATCTGACGAGGTTGGACTTGCTTCGGAAAATTACCAAACATGAAAGCAGTATTGTCATACGGAAAGCTTCATGTTTCACGCCTATCACATTTGGTCAGTGTAGTCGTTACTATATGTTGATATTTTTGAAAGGTGCTTGAAACATACACGTCTTGTGAGTGTTTTAAGAATGTGAATCTCACTAAGAAACCATTACAATTTTTTTTCCTTTTTGCCATATGAAAAATATAGTGGCAGCGCTTATGAGATTTACAGTAATTCTTTATAAGCTTAGACCATGAAAATGAATATAGCGGATATATACATATATTATCACACAGTATTCATTTTTCCTTTGCTTTTAAAGGATTGGTGATTAGTAGACGAACTTAATAGGAGTTCGCCGTTTTTAAGATAGAAACCGATAATCTAGAGATACACATCTCTGTGGTAGATCAAATGATAACTGCTATAAATCAAAGGAAAGTAGTCTTATGGAGGAAAATGTTAGCCAGAAATCTGACTATTACCAGAACAACCCCAAAATTAGAAACTACAAACGTTACGTTGGTAAGATTTCGATAGCATATCAATAGTTGAATAAGGACACATAAAAAAGGGCCAAAATCAAAATCTTATGCTTACATGATGCATACAAATACGCATGCGCAAATACGGGTTGAAAACATAATCGTCCAAATGGTATAATGCATGGTGTTTTAGATTTGAATACCTATTAAATGAAATATTGTATTGGACATAGTACATGAATATAACTGTATGTGGTATGTTTTTGGATCAAATGACCTATAACTAATACATGATAAATGTAAAATGTTCATACAGCCTCAAGATTATTTTTATCGGGAAACATGATGTCCCTCGAACATTCCGCAGAACGTTTTTGTTTTTCCACTGAAATCCAGCTAATAAGCATTGGCAGTATCGACTCGAGTTTCATTCTGTAAACAAATAAGTTAGGTCTCGGATCTTCATAGGCGCTGACTCTCTATGACGTAACACTGGTATGATTAAATCGTCTTCCATCTTCCTCCTCCTGTAATTTACAGCCATCATAAATCCTTTAGGGGGTGAGTGGTTTTGTAACATGCACTATACCTTTTTAGAATGTGTCATCAGTTACTTGGACTTTTTGGCATAATTGCTTAGCATATACATCATCCAGTTTTACGACATAATTTCATTTGTCAGATGCCAGGTAATACTTACACAGGTTTTGACATTGATTTCCTTTTCGACTGTGTGTTCTGGGAGAAGGTTATGAACACGACTCTTCGTTTTTGTTGACCAAAGTAGGATCCGTCTGAATTATCTTGTTTACAGTTTCAATGGTGGTTCCTGCTTTAGCTCAAATGGACCACTGTGTTCTTAGATCATATCCAGTGACAAGATGTTTAACTTTCTTAATTACCTCCGGTGTGCGACTGGTAATCGGCCGTGGAGTAGCTTGTTTTTTAACTGCTAGAATAACTTCTTTCCTTGTTTTAGCGATACCACTTAACACCATATAGATACTATTGTTTTAAATGCTAAAATTTCGTTCCTTGCGTCTTTGTTTTCATATTCGTGGAATAGGACAAGTTCGAGTTGGAAAATCCTGCAATTTTAAGCGACATCTGTTTAGCGTTACCGGACGTGAATCTGGTCCTTGGGATCGTGGGTGCGGTATAAGTGTGACGTTCAAATCCATTTAAATCCTACAGTTTTATACTCCTCATTTTAATATCTAGGCAAATGAGTAAATTTAAAGTTGAAATAAGATGTTTATGAATTAGTATTAAAATCCATCATGTTTTACGTTGTTATAACTTATACATATCTCATTCAAAACTTTACATTAACGAAGTGATAGATTATTTTCTGGGGTATCTTACATTCTTGAACTAAAACTGAAGGAAGTTTTCTTGCTTATTATTTACTTAAACAGAATTTTGTGTATTGTGCATAACCACCTATATAATGTTAAGACCTGCTTCTAGTAGTTGATCAAACTATGGAGTGCGAAAGTTGTTGAAAAACCTAACCCATCCAGGCTCCAAATGGCAAAAAGTTCATCTTTGTTTTTTCGTCTACAGAATATAAGAAATTCTTATCGTTTTCTCACATAGGTTATTAATCTGACCATTATTCACTTTAGCAGTTTAGTAGGCAGATTTAAAAAGTTGGGTACAGAAATAATTCTTCAAATTACTTAGACTGAGAGCGATTGAAATTCTATATCAGTATGGAGAACGAGGATTTAGATGTTTTTGTGAACATACTGGTATGATCTTTAATGATAGTTAGTTTCTAAATGTTTGGCACGGGGTGATAGAGTTCTTTAGAACTAGATAACCGGTTTCGAATCCGTGCAAACCACAAAACATTCCCCCTGCTTTAAGTTGTATGTACGTTATAAGAATGATAATTAATCTCTTGGCGTTGATAGGGGGTAGTAGGGTACTATTGACTGGCCGATATCCCCCTGGACATTGTTTATAATTAATGATTGCGGGAGATAGCTGTAGTAGTTTTATGATAAATAAAAAATACAGATACAATTATAAATGTTTGTTTCTAGGCAAGACACCTATTGACGTGTTGTGCAACAGCTCCGTTATCCGTCTTGTGTCTAGCGGTCGCTACAAAAACTCTGTTACAGTGAGTTTTGAGATGCTTACAGAAGAGAATTTGACCACAGGAAAATTTTCTCTAGTCTGTGAGATTGTCTGAAAACAAGGTAAGCCAAATTCTGTTCAACGAAATTTCTGTCTGAAAACAAGGTCAGCCAGATTCTGTTCAATGAAATTTCTGCAAAAGGGGAAAATGGAGTAATATAAACAAGATGTCGTATATTCAAATTAAATTCATTTCCCCAAGGAATACCGAAGAACGACAAAAACAAAACACGCATCCTTAATTTATACCTTCAATGTTTGTCTAACGATTATCTAGATCTTTGTAGCTTTTTAAAACACTGTAATTAGTTCACTGTTGTCAACTAATACGTAAATTCGTTAATGTTAGGAGTGCGGACGGAGTTCTTAATCTTTGACAAAGAAATAATTAGAAATATACAACTTTTCATTTATTAAGTCCATAGTTATATTCCTTTTTTGTTCTTTTATTTTCCAATGTTTATTTATAGCTTTCTTTTAAGTTATGTTTATAAAATATTGACCAGTAGCTCTACATCCTGAATTTTATTCACGTTTTTATTCCTTATAGCGTGGCCCGGCATGGCCAGGTGGTTAGGGCGCTTGACTCGCAATCTGAGGGTAGCGGGTTTGAATCCCCACTCCACCAAACATGCTCGCTCTTTCAGCCGTGGGAGTGTTATAATGTGACGGTCACTCCCACTCTTCGTTGGTAAAAGAGTAGTCCAAGAGTTGGCGGTGAGTGATGATGACTAGCTGCCTTCCTTCTAGTCTTACACTGCTAAATTAGGGACGGCTAGCGCAGATAGCTCTCGTGTAGCTTTAAATTCTGAGCTTCAGATATTTTTTTTCCAAGATTGACAACGTTCTTAATTTAACCGAGGAGTAATTATGATTAGTTAAGCTGTAAGTTTTATTGAGTGCTAATTAACTACTAGCTGTTTTTTTTTTTTACATCAAAATTGTCATGGTTCATCACGTCGTAGAAGCTGGAGGTGGTACTGTGATTTACATGTAGGTTTAAGAATTGAAGTGCTTATTTTTATTGGATGACTGAGAGTAATGGAATGATTGTTTTGTAGATTTTTTAAGATGTAAATTTCCATCATGTTTTGAGTAATGAAACTTGAAATACTGATAATATTAATTCTGTATTACTGTTTAGAATATTCCATTTTAGTATACGTTATATACACAATATTCATACATCTAATCACACTAAAGTTAACTATATGACATTGATTAGTGTACCCTTTTTATTTTAACGTTTTCGTTGTCACTTTTAAAAAAAAGAGTATAGTGCCAGATTGATTTTTATTACTTATCTAAAAGTTAACACTAGTAAATTTGGGAAAGTGTGAAGGGGAATTATCTTCTTCCTGGTAGTTACTCGTATGGTAATGCCCCCAAAATGGGACATACATGTAACCATGGCAACGAACTTACATTTATTTATACGCTTATTCTACATATATATATATATATATATATCTTACTAATATTACGACTTCGTTAATTCTTCAATTTTCTTTTCTTTTGTACAACACGTTTGTAATCTTACAGGCGCTTCGACTCGAGTTTACTTCGGTGATGAGTATCAAGATTGAAGTTGGTTTCTGTTACGGAGTAATTCTTTATGTCATTGAAGTTTCACGAATCTCCATAACTTCCCAAGTCGGTGAATCGTTTTAAGGGTAATTAAAATTGCCGTAATAAGAAATATTACAAACTTTAAAGTTTGGTTAATATATAATATAATGAATTTCATTTAGTTCTGTATACAATCGTAATATGTGATTGTTTTCAGGTTTTGAAAATTAGTGAAATGTACTTATATCTGTAATAAAGCTGCTTTCCATCTTTGTGTTTGTACAGTAGTAAACTCTGGAAAAATAAATGCACTCAACTATAAAGAGGACGTAAAATAGATAAACGATCTAATATAGCTGATAACGTGTGGAGTAAAACCGATATGAATGCAAACACAAAGTTTACGAAGTTAGATGATCAATTTCATCTCTTCCCTTAAACGTACTTCTATAGGTCTGGGCACACACAAACACATATATACATGGCCAGTGGTTAGGGCGCTCTACTCGCAATCTGCGGGTCGAGCGTTCGAATCCCCGTCCCACCAAACATGTTCGCCTTTTCAGCCGTGGGGAGGTGTTATAATGTGACGGTCAATCCTACTATTCGATGGTAAAAGGGCAGCCCAAGAGTTGGCGGTGGGTGGTGATGACTAACTGTCTTCCCTTTAGTCTTTCCCTGCAGATAGCACTCGTGTAGCTTTGCGCGAAATTCATAACAAACTGAAGAAAATGAATACTTAAAGGGTCAGGCAATATATATAATCAAAAGGAAGGACTACGTTAAAAACAACAATTTCAAACCTGTGATAACTGAAATTTAAATTAACAAAAACAAGCCCAAAAAACAAAAAACAAAAAAACGCTGCTTGAATTGAAATAATCCTTAGGGTACAGGCTATAACGTGTGATATAAAATGTGCCCTGAGTTTTGGAGGTGACAGTGGAAGTAAGACCCACATTAGGTTGGGGACACACCGTCTATCAGTCTTAACCTCCGTCTCACATGAAGAGATTCATAAAAAATAAAATAATTAAAGAAATACAAGTTAGGATAACGAGATGCTTGGGCTTGTTTCTATATATGTATATATATATATATATAGAGAGAGAGAGAATGTGTTTGAAGTTAAGCACAAAGATACACAATAGGTTGTCTGTGCTCTGCCCACTACGGGTGTTGAAATTCGGTTTCTAGCGTTGTAAGTCCATAAGCATACTGGGAGGCGAGAGAAAGTTTGTTTGTTTTGTTTTGAATTTCGCGCAAAGCT
>NW_013667296.1:155963-190516 GCF_000517525.1 Limulus polyphemus | reverse complement strand
AAATAGTGGGATTGACTGTCACATTATAACGCCCCCACGGCTGAAAGGGCAAGCATGTTAGGTGGGACGGGGATTTGAACCCGCGATCCTCAGATTGCCCGAGAGAAAGAGAACAAGAGATACAGTTTGGTAGAATTTTCCATTTATAAGGAAGGGAAACGTTAAAAACCGCCTGACCAAACCTTTGAGAATAAACAACGTATAAGGTAGAAAATAGTGTTTTTGAGGCAGGTTAAGTCTAATTAATGGTGCATCCCCACCGCTAAGTGGGTCCTTTTTCCTTCAGCCACTTCCAAAAACAAGGAACTCAGTCGTATGGCTGCCATGTCCAAAGGACGCCACTCCTTCCTGCATAGTTTTCGAATTCATCTCCAGAGTGTTGAATACGTTATATTGGAATAAATTTCAATATGCAAATTGACAAGTCACGTGATAACCACAACTGACCTAAAGTCGTGATAGATCGGCAGGTACTAGAGCTATATGTTGAAATTGTTGGGTATTCGCAGATAGTGTGATACCACCGAAAATATGTCGCTTTTGGGAAAGACATGTAACAGTCCTTTATGACGCAAAATATTCATACGTTCACATTATAAAAATGTTTTCACATCGGGGATTTAGAATATTCAAGATTGGAGTATCATGTGTACTTAATGACATTGGAAAATAAAGAAAATATGGATCAACTTGATGTACCAGGCCCATCCAGAAAGAGACCTGCAATAAATCGTAGCTCAATTGCAGTTAGCGAAGTGAGGCGTCTTGTAACAGGTAAGAATTTACGAACGCAACATAGGATCTCCGTCTGGAAAAGCGACATATAGCGCTGACAAACTGTCGTCCACGTGCATCATGCAGATGTCTAATGCTTAAACCGTATATAGATCTATTACAATGTTTAGTATTACACCACACAGTGCGGATGTTCAATATTTGAGAGTGTGTAGAATCGTTTCTAGTTGATTACACACAGGGATTTTCTAATCATCATACATCTGTAGTGATTTAGTTACATAACGAACAAAATTGTAAACTTGGCCTCGGAAATTTTTAGTTACACTATAGTTGTGTAGTGATACAATTTTTTGGTTCGCAGTAAGTACGTTAAACGTTTCTGAAAAATTAGCGTGTTTCAGATAATTAATTTAATCAAATAACAAATATATATAGTCTATATATTTGTTACTGAACATGGCTTCTCTGATATGTAATTAGTTTAGGCTTACAAGCCAAAGCTAAGTAGTTTTCATCAGGCATTTTTTGCAGCAATGAATCAAATAAAACTACACTGTACAAAATACATGCTCGAGAATACAAGAATATACGGTAGTCAACAAACCGTATTAAACTATTTTCTTTATTTCATGAGAAGCATTTTGGTTTGTAAATCTGTAAATACACATCACATATACAATAATTCATACAAGCTCGAATTCATTAAAAACATTTTCGTTTTACAATATCAAAAGGCATCCATGAAGGCAAAGCGACAGAAAATGGAATATGACTAATTTAAGTGACATCATTCTGTTAACTTTCAAGTACTAAGTATATCTTTGAAAATGGCTCTAGAACTACAGGTTACAGAAAAGCAGTAATTCTATTGTAACACGATCTATTTTTTGTGTGCTTGCAGTTACTAATGTCTAGCGAAACCTAAATGTGTAAATGACAGCTCCAAAAATTACATCTGACATCAGAAAAAATTTCTTTCAAGCAATCAGTAAAGATAGTATTAGTAATTTTGGGAATATCTACTGAATAAACATCGGATCTTCATTACATTAGTTTTAAAATGTTAACGTTTAATCTCTGCTGATCTGCTATGCTATGAACGTTGCTAAAATACTCACATATTCCAAAATACTATTCGTTCATGCCTTTACACAAATTATTCGGAACTTAGACCCACTTTACTATACATTCCAATCAGATCGTTAAAAGTTACTTTAACTATTCCGAATAATACGTTTACGAAGAGATGTTAGTTCTCTTACTCTGTATAAGTTAGTTTGATTATGAAGCTAAAATATTTTTTCACATAGATATATATTTGTAATTATATTCACATTTTTTAATGTGAAACATTGTGCTCCACAAAAAATTATATAATCTTAAGATGCAAAACTGTATCAATTCAGTTACTTAATCTAAAACTTGAAAAGTTTTTTATTTATTCACATTTTAACTTTGTCTTTTTTAAGAATTTCTTTATTTAACATATTTTACACTTGCACTAGATCGTTCACTAGAGTTTTCTCCGTGTTGTTTAAACGCGACGATTTATCCTGCCATCTGGTGGTCGGCGCATCATAATGTTGTATTGGCACATCTTCTTTACGTTCTGGCGTAACCTTCTTTAATGAAAAAGACAATTAATATGAAAAAATGAGATACTTACATCAGATTTTTCTAAACAAAATTTTTTGATCGACAACCGTATGAACAACCTCCACTTAGGCGGGAAACTTCTGTCAAGTTAAACATAAACCAACATGTGCACAACATATTGAACAGACAGTTCTAAAAAAACAGTTTACTGTATTTTTCATTGGCATTTATTCCATAAGTAATACTATTCCAGTTATAATACTAATGTATGGTCCAAGAGGTCCAATGGTGCTCAAAAAATGCACAAAGTTTTTTTTTCTTCTATTTTTATAGTAGATTTTAACAATGTTTATTCTGTGCTATTTCTTAGTTTATTGCTCGTGTACTGGAGAACTGAGACGTAAAACTCTGGGTGAAGCTTGGAATTTCAGTTCAGACAGTAGTAGTAGTCCCCTATAACAATATATATACATGTCTTTGGTATTATAAATACCTGCTTATCCTCATCGTCGATGCTTTATCAGTCGTTGTTGACTCCATTTAGATGCCAAGCTGCTTTCAACCATAGTTTATATAGCAGAATAATAACTAGGACAAAATTCAAGTGATTCGTGCCACCGTAACATTTGTTATGAAACTGACAAATCTGAACGAATATAAGTTATAATAAGTATGTGTTTAATATTATTGTATAAAGAAATTACTTTTTATTTGGGGGGGGGGTCTAAACTACAACTATTTGTAAAGAGTTGCACAATCAAAACTGTCTTCACGCATTTCTTTTTTCAAACTATTGTGCTAATCTTTAGCCAAGTAATTTTGTGTTTTTATCAAACATATGTAGCCTATGTCTCTGATATTTTTTCCCTTTATTCCAGACATTCCCAACCTGGGGTACATTTGCATTTATCAGGGGGGGGGGTACATAGAGGTCTGAGAGTATAACCATGGTTTACACTTTACACGGTGTTTTAATCTACAGTCAGACAAAGAGAGCAAAGTGGCTCAAATAAATACACGCTGAGTTCAATTTATCGATGTTATCAATACTATAAGTTCCTTATGCAGTCCATACATACCGATTTCATAATAACATAATATAAAATCAATATAATTTTATTAATTTTTAATCCTTAATTTTTAGGGGTACATGGGGACCTGTCAGAATGCCACAGGCCAAGGGGTACAGAGGAACAAAAGGGTTGGGAATCCCTGCTTTATTCTTTCGTGGGGTAAATATATGCAATAAAGTATTAAAAATAAGCCTGATTTTATACGTCTGAAATGTATACTGAAAAAACACTTACTCTTTTAGAAACGCGTACTTTCGGCAGGAACACTGGTTTCATTGCCAGTCCCAGACTGCTTTCATCGTCCTAAAAGATGAAAATTAAGTTTCCGGGGTGTTTGAAATATGACATTTAAGTTCACTTCTTTTAAAAACACAATAACATTATGAAAACCTTAATTAACAGAAACTGCAATATTACTATTACAAGTACTCTTTAGTGGCATTTATTCTTCAAATTTATTTTTTACTTTTTACTCCCGTATTAAATAATTGAAATTTCATCTAACATACTTCAAATTCTCCAAGTTGAGTCTTCATCTCGAGAATGTTGCTGTAAAAAGGGCCAAAAGAGGAACGTTTGGAATATTGGCTGTCAGTTTCCATCTGGGATGTTGACCTTAGGGAATGCA
The DNA here is from genome assembly GCF_000517525.1 of Limulus polyphemus. Taxonomy (NCBI): domain Eukaryota; kingdom Metazoa; phylum Arthropoda; class Merostomata; order Xiphosura; family Limulidae; genus Limulus; species Limulus polyphemus. Next base: position 186,481 of record NW_013667296.1, on the reverse strand, counting down.
GAAAAGTTCAATAAAGCCCATGTGATTGGATAAATAACCCATGATGTCCAATAAAAAACCATGCTATTGGGTAAATAATTTATGATATTCAGTATTATCGGATAAATAATATCTGATGTCCAATAAAACCCATATTATTGGATAAATAGTCTACAAGTTTCAATAAAAACAATGTTATTGGATAAATAATCTATGGCGTTCAATAAACGCCATGTTGAAAAGTACTGTGCTGGGTGGGTAACAACAACAATGATCATAAAGATTTACGAGAACTATAATAGAGAAAACATTTCAAAACATGCACAGTTAATGCATTTCGGTGATTTATACATTCTGTATACCAGGCAAATAAACACAAATGATAAAAATCTAACCTAAACCCCTTGACATTCGCAGGCAATGAACCCGTGTGGATGTTTGCATATTCTCTTGATGATTGGAAAGCCCCTTCTTTCATGAATTTGACATTTTCATAGGTTTGACTTGGTTGGTAGACAGTACTACTTTTTCTCTTCTCTACGCTCATATTAGTCTCCGAATCCCGTCTTTTACTGGCAACTCTTGGGAGACCCTGCCAACTTTCAACCTTTTGAAGTCCTCTTCTGTCCTCTGAATTGGCTTGACTATTTCTATCAAAGTCACTAGCTAATCTGTCAACTTTCAGACCTGCCGTTTCCGGAAGCCTATGTGAAACTTCTAATGTTGGTACATTATTGACGTAAGAAGCTTTAGAATCTGGCGAGGCTACCTGAATTAAAAAATAAAGTCAAGGAAGTAGTGTACATACATTATAAAACAACTATCACAAAAATACTACACATAGTTAAAACGATTTAAACGCCATTTTAACTTTCTGAAGAAAATATAGGTGTTGTAGATTCGTCTAGTGGGTCAGTGGCAACTTACGGACTTACAACGCAAAAGCATTCGGGGTTCGATTCCGGGCGATAAACAGGGCGCACATTACTTATTATGATAAACAAACAAACAAAAGCTATTGTATAGCCCCCAGTGGCACAGATGTATGTCTGTGGACTTACAACGCTAGAAACTGGGTTTCGATACCCGTGGTGGGCAGAGCACCTAATTCCCTAATCACCTCCAGAAAAAAAATTAATAGCTGAAAATCATCTCGAAAGCGTTTACATGAAACACCAGTGAATATTTTATCAGAGCTTTTATCATTAGCCAAAACGTTCGGCCTAGAAGAAAATCCCGATTTAACCTCAACTAAAGTGATATATTCTTATGATAAAAAAGCCACTATATATTCTTTCTGCTAATTTGCCAATACCAATAACAATCAATTTAAAAAGTGAAAACTCTTCGGAAAAAACTACGTCGAAGAGAAAATAAGATTAAATCTTTATATCAAGTAATAAGACAATTGGAAGAAGATAATTATATCTATACTGAGGTTGGTACAGTGAAAACTGTTTTCGTGCATCTAAAGGAAGAAAATACTGTGACGAAGTTAAGAAATTTACTCTGACTCTCCACTTTTATTCTCCTCGTACAACCAGTTAGGTTCGTTTACTGCTGCCATTCCCAACACCCAGCAATTAGATGTCTTATGAACCAGAGTTTTTCATTAATGTTTCTATATACTTAAAAACGATGGAAAATGGAGACTATTCCAGTGAAGATGGTGCTTTTCTTTTTTGGCATCATGCATATAATTTCAAGAATACTATTTAATAATGCTACAATAAGTTATGTTGGATTTGTTAACATTGGTGAATATATTGCCACTAAGGCTCTCATATTTATGTTAGATGCTTTACAAGGACACTGCAAATGCTCTATTGGGTACGTGTTATGCGATAAAATAACAGCATGTAATTTGTTCTGCCTTATCAAGAGCACTTGAAATAGCAGTTAATCACAGATTAAATGTTGTTTCTATAACATATGGTGATAGACACTGCGTATCCTTGGTTCTAGATTACCTGAGTACAGTAATAACGTTGTTCATTCACTGGCAAGTGAATCTGTCTGGTTTTATTCTCGATGTTTGTAATGTGCTAAAGCAGTCTGAAATACCTGATGACATAAATTAGTCAATATACACTTTTATATGTTATATGAGCTACGAGAAGAAGAGGTAATTGAAATTTGATAATAATGGATGTTGAAATAGCTGCACAAACCTTAAGCAGCTCTGTAGCAGATGCATTAGACTTAGAGTATCTCATGGTTTCCAAGCATCTCTCATTTCAAGATGAAAAGGCACAATAAAGTTTATCAAAATTGTTTACCAGCGTTTCGATCTTCTCAATTCAAGGAAACAGTTTGTGAAAGGAGTTAATGGGCCTCTTTAATATATTAATAGAAGCAGATGGTAGAAAATGCTGACAAGAGCTTTTGGAACTTTATGACAAATCTGGCATTTCCTTGATAAAATACAGACGCAAAGCATTTGTTGTTGCTTCTGTTATAGGTGATCTGCTGTTTACATGTATCGGAGAAAAAACTGTTGTCTTGATAACAATCCAGATGTTATTCAACTAAAGTCTAGTCTCAGAAATATTCTTCTGCGAAATTTGATTACAGGATGAAAGTATGCAAATTATCTACTTTCGTGAAAGGTCCTACAGAGTCCATTTTCTCTTTAATAATGTGCAGAAGATACTGATCTTTAAGATGTTTGTTAAGCATGTTTGCTCACATTTAGATTCCTTTGAGCTCTCACATGATCAAAAATCTGTTTAAGGCTATATTGCAGGATACATTATCATAAAGTTTAAAATGAAATAAATTGTTCGCAGTTTGCCAAAGCACTTGTTCCTCATTCGTATGGAGTTGACAGACAACTGAGACCACGCTTTCTGTAACCATCTAGGCTCAGAATATGTAAATGTTATTAACAGTAAAGACCGCGGTGGTCAAGGATTTCCTTATTTGGGTGTTATTAACATTTTATAGAAGTGTGTGAAAGGGTGCTAGCCTGTTGAACTGACTGTTTAATAATTCATTAATTTGAAGCATAAATATTGTAAAGTACATTCTTATTCTCTCTGTGTACCAAGAACTTGCTATTACTAATTTACTTCCAGCTTCGAACAAGCATGATTTCAACTGTGAATGTGTGAAAGAATATATGCATTTTACTCGGATTATTAAAAAATTGATTGATCATTATTTGTCAGTTCGTCTTCTAACTTATGAACGACATTATTCGAAGACGGTTATTTAAAATTATAAGCTGGTATTCTTCAGCAGTAAAAAAAAATGGTGTTGTTTAAGAATATTTAAAACAAACAAAAGATTGGAAGATCGAATGTATTTTACTTTATTTCAAACTAATGAATAATAATTACACGTTTTTTACTACGTAGGTCAATAAAGATAATGACGTGGCACAGCGGCATGTCTGCGGACTTACAAAGCTAGAAACCGGGTTTCGATAACTGTGATGGGCAGAGCACAGATTACCCCATTTTGTAGCTTTGTACTTAACTTCAAACAAACAAACAGTTACAGTATAAAACTAACGATATAATCATGTTATTTTAAATATTTATTTTTAAGATTCTTTTGAAGGAATCAAGTATTTGCGAATCTCTAATTGTATATGTGTAATCTTACATTCATTCTGAATTCATATTTCTGCCTTACAAGATCCGATTACCAACAAATCTTTTTAAACGTGAACGTCATCAGCAGCCTACATTCGATTGATGTTCATACATTATTGATTTTCTAATTTCTGGCTGTGTATTTGTTTTAATAAAACACGTACAATTATTCTGCATGTATCTTACTATTGGGTATTTACTTTTTATTTAGATTGATTTTAGGATATGTTTATTGTTGTTTACATCACGATTTCAATGCCTTGCCAAGAGTGGTTCTTAATGTTTCTTAAACTTCAGTTTTTTTTATTATCATGATTAATCCAATATTTTAAATAGTGCACGTTTTACACATGTGTTGGAGTTATTCCTTTTCTACCGTATTCTATTAAGCTTTCCACGAACATTATGTTTTAAACCTCTCGTTTTTGCAAAACTTAATACTTATCTGTTGACTGTAGTTTTACTTGCTAACACAATATACTTGTATACTTGTTGACTTTTCTTTACGATTACAAATTCGCTAATTCAAAATAACTGTTCTAGTGTGTTGAAATTTTTAAAAACATTTTGAGTACTTATGTTAAAGTTACATTTTAATTACGTAATAAATATGCTGAAAAACATGAAGTAATCAATTCTGTTTGTTGAAATTCGAGGACTATCTGCATTAGGCGTTCCTAATTTAGCAGTGACAGACTAAAGGGAAAATAGCTAGTCAATACCACGCGCCGCCAACTCTTGGGCTGCTCTGTACCAAAGAATAGTGAGACTGACCATCACATAATAACACTCTCACGGCTGAAAGGGGCGAGCATGTTCAGTGAGTGGATTAGAACTCGCGACCCGCAAATTGTGGGTCGAATTTCCTAACCAAAAGCCCATGTAAGCAATTCTAAGTAGAAAAGAATATTGCATTATATTAACAAATTACCCACTTTGTATTGATGTAAAAAAACCTAAACAGTTGAAAATATTACAGTGGGTTAAGAAGTTAAAAAATGTTAAAATGTTACACTGACTTAAGAAGTTAGCCGAAATATAGAAGAAAAAATAAATAAATAATGAAAAATATTACACTGACTTAGAAAGTTACGCATTTTGTGCTAAAGAAATACACATAATCAAATAGTGTGAAATATTACAGTGACTTAGAAAACTATCCAATTTATGATATGGGAACGTTGTTCCTAAAAATCCACTCCAAAGCGGCTTATTTTGTGGCAAATTGGTGTAAGTGTGAAGAACAAAACTTGTTATCACCTATGGTTACCAAACAGTAAATTAATAGAGCCTACTTTAACATAACATTGTGTGTGTTTCTTATAGCAAAGTCACATCGGGCTATCTGCTGTGTCCGCCGAGGGGAATCGAACCACTGATTTTAGCGTTGTAAATCCGTAGACTTACCGCTGTCCCAGCGGGGATTTAACATAACAACTCTAGTATGTTTACTCACTCTAAAAGCATGTGACTTTTAATCGGTAGCATATTCTACATACCTCCAATGCCCTTGGTTTAGAATAAAAGTGGCTTGAGTGCCTTAGTATCTTCCCTTTTCTCGAGCTAGCTCCAGCTTCTTCTGGAATAGAAAGTTTCAGTCTCGTAGGTAATGTGGCAAACGAGCTGGTTTCTTTCATATTGAGAAGACTTCTTGGCTAAAATGTAGCATAATTTTGAGAATTATTTCTATTGTTATCAAACAAAACTGTAGTTTTCGTATCCAAAATAAAGGGAAGGAATAAACAAAACTACTATAGTCTTTTCTGTTTACGTGGTTTTCTTATTATGCATAACATATGAATGCTTATTATCCTACTTCAGAATTAAAAATGGTAAAAGTTTTGTTTTTTCTTGAATATTATGAACCTCTAAAACAAGTCTTCAAAATTTTGATCAATTTTGATCCTTGAGCCACGTAATGTTTTCCAAAAAAATTTAAATATTCAATGCATCCAATCTTTGCCCAGAAATTTAAAAAAATGGTGCCAGTATTCTTTTTCTTACTAGTATGAATAGGGGGTGTAAAGTTCAGTGAACATACTTTTGGCAAAGTTTTATTGTCAAAAATGTAAAATATATTCTAAAATAGCTTTCAAAATAACCTGTATTTTACCTTTATTCGCCAATAATGGAAGAAATGCTAAAACGTAAGCACGCCAAGTGCAGTAGTAACTGCTGGACTGATCACTTGCAACGCGAGCACCTAGTGACCATGGCTAGCGAATCCTTACTTTATCTCTCGTAAATTGTATTATATATATTAAACATTGCTCAAATGGCATGAAGCAATGAATTCAATCTACATCTGTTTACCTAAAGCATTTACCTATTTTTTCTTATTGTGACTAAATATTTATTCTTGAAAGCACGCCACGTCAGTGGTGAATGAAAAACAACATCGATTATTAAAGATAAAAATACTCTCCTTCCCCATCATCTCGTCACTTTCATTCCCAGAGTTCATTTCGCATAACTCAGCTATGTCACGTCTTCTTCCAGCTCTTTTCCACACATTGTAATAAGTAAAAATAGCATACTTTCAGTCCTATGTAATGTACTCGACAATGTGTCTAATATAAGCAATATCCTGATCTGCATATTACTTCCTTGCATGAGTTTCTTTCTTTGAAATGTCTAGTTTAATAATTACGATTACAGTGTAAGTGTCTTTAGTTGATGTATCACACAAATATATGTGAAATTCATCCAAAAACGCTTGAGCGAAAACAAGTGCCACAATTGTGCTTTACCCCAAACAGTAAATTATATTTCATAAACACAGTAAAATAAAGAAACTTGGCATTGCTCCGAATGAATCATTTTATTCATGTAACGTACAAAAATATATAAAATTGAACTTACATTCAGCTTTATTCCAAATTCACCTGAGAATCAACGCTTGATTACTCTGAATAAAATATAATGTGATGAATCAGGAGCTAAGCATGATGTAAATTCAATTTGACAGCACATGAACAAAATGATTGAGTAGCATGGATGCTTGTTTGTTTGAATCTAAGCACAAAGCTACACCACGGGTATCGAAACTCGGTTTCTAGCGTTGTAAGTCCGCAGACATACCGCTGTGCCACTGGGGGGCGGAGGTGTCATGGATGCATTTATTGTTTTTCAATTACATTTCACTTTTAGGCTTATTTGAGATGATAAGATATTCCTAGTTTATAAATGACCTACACGCCAGTAACTTACAACGATTTGAGTGGACAAACTGAGATAACAACAAGTGGAAAAAGGAAGATTAACTAAACTTTCAAAAGGTTTATATGAATAAGTGTTGGAAGATAAAATGATTCATCTAGGATGAGAATGATATTTGATCCATTCATAAGAAAGTGTGATAAACTTTAAGTATATATATAATGTATGGAATAAGAGGTAATACATGCTATAAGATCTGTAGTTTTGCCTGACAATGGGTTATAAATATTTTAATATAGGTGATTCTTGAAGAGCATAGGCCTGCCAAAATTGTGACCTTTTTGATAAAATCAAGACTTTCAGAACTCTTGCAAACTAGCACCTCAAGGCCTAGTTTTCTTTTATAAGTTGTTATGTTTATTACTGATGTGTCATTTACTATTTCTAACTAATCTTGTAATCAAACTAATAATACTACATTGACGTCATAAAACTTTATGTCAACATTTTTAAATGTATATATTACGGTATTATTTTGAAATAGATATCGTCATCCAAATTCTGTTAAGTAAAAACACGTGTTCATATTTTTTTTTAAATAAGTTACTAAATATACAGTAAACACGTGTAAGTGTATATTATTGTAGCTTCGGAGTACATTAATCAGAAACATCTTTAGACGATGTCAGTAAATAATTAATTGGAACAGATAAAGTAAAAACCAACTTATGGCTTTATTAATGTGATGTAGGATTTATGTTTGTTTGTTTCTATTTTTATGGCACACGGTTTGGGAATCGAACCCAGGATTTAAGCGCTGTAAGTCGCTGTCTCACCTGGGGACTGTGGGGTTCTTCTGATGACTTTTATACTACTTTGATTTTATTTTTAAGGCTCTGTTAACTTTCAGGAACTAGTGTCTTTACTGAAACTTTAAGTTAAAATGTATATCAACTATCAACAAAATCAGATCTGAAAAATAAATACTTACGTGTTTGGGTTCTTCTAAAAGTGCCAGCAAACCCTTCTGCAATTTTGCAGCCTCAGAAGTATCGTGTCCAGTTTGGCCACCGTCACCAATGTCCTTATTTCCAGTCTGTGTAACAAACAAAAACAAGTTTACTGTCTTGACGCTTCAATGCCCAATTTTTATCAAGTAAGTTTGAAACAGGGGTGCTTAGTTAGGTCAATTGCAGATGGTTGTCAGAAAACAATGGATTACATCCAGCCGCATCTTTTAAGGCTCTCTTAATATGGCATGCACAACAATGCTGTACAGTGTTTAATGGAGATGACTATGTGTTTCTGAGCTCTTCCACTGTCATTTAGTTATTTTGTTCAACCATAGTGCTTCAACGCCTTTCTGGGTTTATAAGTCATATTTTCTACATCAAACATGTTGCAATTAATGGGACAACTTCCTTGCAGAACTGAAGAAAGCTAACCTTAATTATTAGATTTCTTCCAAGGGTCAGATAAGCGGAAAATTAATAATAATAATATGAAATTTGTGAAGGTGTAACATAAACAAAGGATTAATAACATAGTATGTGTGAAAACAAAGCCTCTTAGAACATTTACAAAGCTAAACAATGAGCTATTTGTACTGTGCCTAACATGACCTGCAGCCTGAGCCACTGGAGGCTTCTTACACTTTGATGCTCACGTGTTATTTATTTTCTTTAATGCTTATCTCCAGCTTTCTCAGAACATAAAAATAAAATTAAAAAATCGCAAATTATGCATATGTACACAAGAATGCATTATTCGCAACAAAGAGACTAGGAGTTACTGCAAACAAATAAACAAAAGTGCAGGAATATAAAGTTCATAGAACACCAGTTATTCAATAAAATAAAATAAACTTTATTAATTGTATCAACTAGGGAATTAAAACTTTTGTACACATGCTTGATTTTCGAACTTGAAAAAAAAAGTTATGAATAGTTATCCAAAACTAAATAGTAGTTTTGTGAAAGGTTTAGGTCCCTTATTATCATGCAAGCCATGTGTTTTACATGCGCACGTTTCCGTTAGTACGACAGGGGTTATGGGATTAATTAATTACACATTGGTAATAGAGGGTGCATTTTGTTTTGGGCAATCTTTGAAACTGAGTATTACTTTGGAATGTAGGCTCATTTTCGCTTTATAATTAATCTAGCGTTATGAAAATTACTCATAAGCTTCGCTTACTACCTAATGAGACCAACAGAGTTTACAGCATACTTACGTGAAACTATTGCTGTTAATTTTGTAGACTTGCAAAGTCTAGTTTCTAGGTTGTGGAAAAGATAATAATGTTAAAGGACGACCGACGTGGAAAGAGGGCGCTGCTTGTTTGTTTTGAATTTCGCGCAAAGCTACACGAGGGCTATCTGCTCTAGACGTCCTTAATTTAGCAGTAAAAGATTAGTGGGAAGGCAGCTAGTCATCAACACCCACCGCCAACTCTTGGGCTACTCTTTTACTAACGAATAGTAGGATTGACCGTCACATTATAGCACCTCCATGGCTGAAAGGGGGAGCATATTTGGTGGAATGGGAATTCGAACCCGCGACCCTGAGATTGCGAGCCAAGCGCCCTAACCACCTGGACATGCCGGGCCAGGGGGCGCTGTGTAATGCAGTCTGACTAATTCAAATAGTTTTTTGAAACAGTGTAACTCAATTCCAGCGAGATACTGAAGTTTAACTCATACAACAGATAGCAAAAAAAAACAAGTTACTCCAAGACTACTGCTACGTCATCCATAGACTCTTGTACAGTGGTATGAGGATCCATCATTTCAGATGGCGATGGTGTTGCTTATGTCCAGTTCTCTTCACAGCTGAGTCCAGATTCTGTCTTTATGTCATGACGGTATCCATCGTCGTGTGTGAAAACTATTTGGAGGACATTAAGCCCATTGCAGGGTAGTTAAACAAACATGCTAGGGAGTGGCTGTCTGATGGTGTGGAAAAGACATTCGCTATAACTGATGCACTCAGTTGGTTATATGTAGAAATGATGTTCTATATGCTATGGATGATATAGGGAGTAAGTCCAAGTAACTACTGTATTTCACTGAACCCATTGGACCCGACTTAATTTTGTAGGACAATCAAGCTTGTTCTCCCATTTAAGTATCACCCCCCCCCCCCAACTGTTGAGAGAGTGGACTAGTTAGCATTATCTCCGAACCTCAGCCTCACAGAACACACCGGGAAGTTTCTTTAAGGACAGTTTTCGTGTTGAATTCAACCATCAAGATTGCTGGATCAGCTTGAAAATGCCTTGGTCAGGGAATGGGGAAATATTACCCAGTAATCCATCCAGAGAATCACCCAAAGTATAAGCGACGTTATAAAACTATTTTGGTCATTCACAGTGGAAACCCAAAATTCTGAAAACTGAATATTTTATATTCCAGAACCATCCTTTTGTTTTAGACACTCCTAAAGTTGGATTGGCTTTATTTTAAGAGGCCATTATAGAGAAAGTCCATGCATGCAGAGTCGCTGTATTCTTTCAAACACTCTCAAAAAAAGGCGATGTTTCCAGGATTCGTTTCAGAAAAAGTCCTTGCTTACGGAGTTACTGCGCTGTTTTAGGTACTCACAAACTGAGAGTAACGTTATACAAAGGTGCAGCTACAGAGTTATTTCAGGTTAATATGTACAGTTTTGTCCGAAGAAAGTAATAAATTTCCTTTGAATACTTAGTTTGCGAGTTATAAATTGTCTCTTTAAAATATACACACATATATATATAACAATAATCTCTTAATTAGTTTGTCCACTATGTATCCAAAACATTTCATTTTCTGGTGTGTGAGATAGATATATTCTATTTCGTAATGATATCCATATTAACACATATAACTCTTTTAACGCATAATTCACAATTCCTGGCAAAATCCAAAATTTATAAACTTACTAGCTTTCTCTTCGTTATTTTTCAAAACACCACAAAATAGTTGAAAATTATGATGCACCATTCTGATGTCCTCCAAACAGTATAAAAAAACTTAACATCTAAAACATGTACTTGAAACAAAAACTGTATGTCTTTACTAACAGCAGTGTGTTTTCTTATCTAGCATAGCGGATACACGAGAAAATTAACTTAAAAATAATTATATGTGTGTTTTTGTTTATATAAAAGTCACATCGGGCTATCTGCTGTATCTACCGATGGGAATCGAACCCCTGAGTTTATCGTTGTTCGTAGACTTACCGATGTGCTACCAGGGGATTTTAAAAGTTGTAATTTGTTCCAATTTTTACCCCCGACACTGTTTTTTAAGGCATCACAAAATATACCTTCATATTTAAGTGTACTTATAGAGTTAGATATAATGTCTGACTAAGCTGATAGCTGAAGTTTTCCAACGCACAACCTCAAGGGGGAAATCCTACCATATAAATCCCTGATTTATTAATTAATGTTAAGGAAATAGTTAAAATCTTTGGGATTTATGATTACTCTAGCGGGTTATGTTTACCACAAGCTTCTCATTCATTCGATTATTCACCTGTTTGGAACTGAGCTGATGGTGATGTTTTACACGTGGAATAATCACTGGCTGTACACTAACACCAGTGGACCAACTGCGACCGAGACTTGCCTCGCTTTCCTTATTGGTCTTTCTTGGTAGGGTGCCATCTTCCGGCTGTTTAATAAAAACATTTAAGATTTAGTAAACTTTATTAACATCCAATGTTTATTTACTTCAAGTTTATTGTAACTTATTAAAGATCGCACTTTCTCTGAAATTAGCTCATAAATGTTTCATGGGCATTAGGCTAGAACAAAAAAAAAGGACGATGAGAAAATTATACCGGCTCAAAAAATATTATTTTACAAAGTATATTTAATCCAAATGTAATTAATATAATTTCTACTACTATGATAAAAGATAAACTAACTTTTTCTTACATCTTTAATTCTTCCTGTACTATCAAATTTATTAAGTACTTATTACTTTAATAGTATCCTTTGTTAACCTCTGAGCATAAACTTTTTCTGAGCCACAACTCCAACTAACAAAACTATGAGAATCAAAACGTACAAACAGATACGCCTCTTCTGAAATTGGAGACAAGAATCCAATTAGCTCCCCAGCGGCAGAGCGGCATGTCTGCGGACTTACAACACTAGAAACCGAGTTTCGATACCCGTGTTGGGCAGAGCACGGATAGCCCATTCTGTAGCTTTTTGCTTAACTTCAAACAAACAAACAATCCAATTAAGGAATTATTTTTTGAATATCAACGAAGTACAACTATTTTATAGCATCAAATATAACGTCAATGAAAATTATGCCTAACAAAATGAATTATAGCTGAAAATATAGCATAGTTAAAAATGTAGCGGACAGTTTGTTTGTTTTGAATTTCGCGCAAAGCTACACGAGGGCTATCTGCGCTAGACGTCCCTAATTTAGCAGTAAAAGACTAGAGGGAAGGCAGCTAGTCATCACCACCCACCGCCAACTCTTAGGCTACTCTTTTATCAACGAATAGTGGTATTGACCGTCACATTATAACGCCCCGATCCTGGAAGGGCGAGCATGTTTGGTGGTACGGGGATTCGAACCCGCGAACCTCAGATTGCAAGTAGAGCGCCTTAACAACCTGGCCATGCCGGGCCTGTAGCCGACAGAGAAGAAGGAAAACAGCTTTAATGTCTATGTACAAACTGCAAGGGATTCTCAATCCCATTTAAGCATGTTTAGATTTAACTACGTTTAGAAAGCACTAAAAGTAAATTGTGGCTGCCAAAAAATATACGTTCAACGTGACAAAGGATAGAGCGGAGCTGTGGCTCAGAAAGTCAAAGGATCAAGTCGCCATATGCAGCTTAACGCAATCAACACTTTCAACTGAAGGAGCGTCATGACTTTGACAGCTATAATCGCTATTCCGATAAAAGTAGTAATACAAGCGACAGATGCTCTGGACTTTGAGGTCTATGTGTCACATAAGGTGCCGTTAAGGATGGAAATACCAAACACCATAAAATATACTAAAAAAAGTTGCAACAAAAAGTTGAATCTTTTAAAATACTTCAGCTAATCATATTTAATGAAAATTAAATATTTGAAATATAGAACTTAATAATAGCTTGACATTGTAAAATTGAAATTATAATAGCAGCTTTGTGCATATCAACTTCTCACCTGATAAGGATTATCGAAAGCGTATGGGTGACGTACACCATGGTCAATACTGCCATTAATTGAGGAGTTCAAGATCATAGCCTTTTTGTCCATGGCGCCTTCATTTGGTACTCCATTGTTCATTCCCATAGCTCGTATCATGGCATTACTTTTGACTTTTTGTTGCCGTTGTCGGAGCCACCGTCGATAGCAATAAAACAAGCTACAACTTATTAAGATAAGCAAGGCAGCGGTGATGGGTAGCGCGATAGCTAATACTGAAAAAATATGTTATATTAGTTCAAAACATTGAATTGTGCTCTTAACTGGTATTCATGTTTATTTGACAGTAGATAATATCGTCTTACAATACAAATCTATATCAGAGTAGCAGAAACAGAACTACCACTCCTGTTTTCGTTATAATTGCACAACAGTCAATGGTTAAAATTATTGGGGATATTAAGCATAATTCTGTGCAAGACAATGCTAAGAACTCATGAATAGTATCATTATAAAACAAAGTAAATCTGTCGATAATATTTTTAGAAAATTATATATACAGAGGTTGAGTGTGTTGTATTAAAACGATTTTGTGCATGCAAATCAGCAAGCCACATGAAAATGACGACCTTTATAAAGTTACGGTGGAACGGCATGTATCACAACTACATTTTGACATTGATTGGTGTTTTGTAGGTAGTGTGATACTATCTAAAATGGATCGATTTTGTAAAGGGTATATAATATATACATACACCGAGATTAATAGGTGGGTTCAGAATGGGGATTTAGAATCTATATAAATATAATAGTACTGTCTGTTGTATATCTATGTAACTACTTCGCAGGGTGTGGATGGATCTTTACCAACATTGATGTGGAGGTTCATTAGGTCCATGCGAGGGTTCATATAAAGTTTCAGTTTTACATTTTACGTTTTGCGGTTTTATGGGCGTTTTTTTCACTACTTCGCTCCCTGTTAATGGATTTTCGTCAACTTTGGCACGAAGGTTTATTGCGTCAATGGGGACATATATACCCATTTTCAGTTTTGCATTTTTACGGCTGTTCTTGCGGGTTATTTTTTACAATTACATATAAGGGAAGTAACTTTTCATGTCCTAAGATAACCTTTCGTTAATCATGAATTTACATAATTTCCGTCCAGATGACGGGTACGCCATCTAGTTTCCAATGCGAAGATATCTCTTGGATTTTTATGGTACTGGAAAATAGAATTGGCAATCCAGAAAAAGACCTGTGATAATTTGTATCCCATCCAATAAGGAGATATTCCTTGGCCTTTATGGCACAAAAAATATGGAATATAGAATGGACTAGGGAACTAGGACAATCCAGAAAAAGACCTGTGATAATTTGTATCCCATCCAATAAGGAGATATTCCTTGGCCTTTATGGCACAAAAAATAAAGGAATATAGAATGGACTAGGGAACTAGGACAATCCAGAAAAAGACCTGCGGTAATTCGTATTCCAGCCGTGGTAAGCAAAGTGTGGCTTCTTCTAATAGGTAAGAATCCACGAATACAAAGGCCAGTGGCCGTCCACGTGCCCCAGTACGCAACACAGTCAAGAAGGATCTCTGTGTGAAAGAGAAAACGCAATTCACGAGTACATAAATTTCTTTCATGGTATATCCTTTCAACCATCACATATATACGAAAACATACTAGTAAAGTCTCTGGACTCAGCCTCTATAAATTTCTGTAGAAGTAGGCTATTGAAACGAGCGCTGGGAAACCTTCTTTCTTGTAAACTAGACGGTCTATGAAAACAAGCAGGGAACGATGGTGTGTTTTGTGCATGACAGCCTTACGGCAAAACCTTTTGCAATGGAAACTACGCTGCAGTCGTCAGATAGAGCAGGAAAAGATGTGGCGACATGTACGGTGACGACGTGATGAGACTGCAAAATCGTTTTAATATAACGTACTCAACCTCTTTACACTTAATGCAACAATTGTTTTATTGTTGTTTTTGGCTTAAAGAATCTAGAGTTCGAACCTTCTAAACTGATGATCAGTCTTATATATTTTATAGTTAAAACATATTTACCAAATATACATATTTCATGTTCAAGTGATATTTTTACAATTGATGATGTACGAGTTCTGATAGAACCTTAAATGAAAACTCATTTTTCGTAAATTACTATTCTAATACGATTTTTTTACAAATAATTTATGAACGGTCTAAGCTACCCCTCAATTTCTTTTTATAAACATTATATATATATATTAAAACTAGAAGCAGTTATTTCTAATAAGAAAAATATAAAACAGAACGTACTAAGACCGTTAATATGGCATTTGGTACCAAGGTACAGTCGATGACATCTGAAAAAAGAAAATACAAACAGCTTGATATCATGATCACAACATGATGTAACATTTACCTTCAGTAGCAGAAAATAACTGTAACAACATATCATGCATAAAGACAACCTACACCTACTAGATGTAGAAAATATCCTTTTTTGTATATCTTCTATTTTGTATGGGATTATATTGGTAGCTTTCTTTGTTTGTTGTTAAGCACAATAGGCTGCTTGTGTTCTGCTCATTGTGGGAATCGAAACCAGATTTTTATCGTTGTAAACCTTCAGACTTATCTCTGAGCCACGGGGGCATGATCGTAGCAAAATAGAATATCATAGGGAACGTTCTGTAGCAACACACAGCTTGTAGGTGTCAAAATTTCAATGATTTAAGTACTTATTTAGAAGTTTCGTTATCACAATCCTCGAATATAAAGTGACTTAGCGGTAGGCTAAATTCGGGGTTCGATCCTTATGTTAGGTAGGCACAGTGCAGATAGTATTTTGTAAAGTTTTGCGCTTAATCAAATAACCAAAAAGAACTTAGTGTATACAATATATTCATATAACTTATAATAGATATCGAAGAAACTAGCTTTCTTTTTACACTTTGGAAGAAATTATTCGAGGTTATAAGTAACAACAAACGTACAATTCCTTTTCAGTTGTATTTGAAAGTGCGGCAAGGTCGACATTTAAAAGTGTAATTAGAGGAGAGTGATTTATGGACAAATCTTATACGTTACTTAACAAACAGTATAAAGGAAATGCTCAATAATATAGATAATATAGAGATTACTGTACAAATTATTTATTTACTTATTTTGTCTCACCTGCAAATTCTGGAACCTTCGTCGGTCATGATACAGTCCCCACGATAATTACAATAGTCACAGTTTTTGATCTCGCCTGCAATTTCAGAATGATAACAGAAAATATACTGAACCAAAATCATTCAAATTGTAGAGAAACTGCATACATGTTGTCAATTTTGTGAGACACCAATATTTTCTGAATCATATATATATTAACCTAGTTTTAAGTTATGCAGACAGAAAAATACATCTAAGTGTAGTGAAGCACAGTCGAATATTCTTTAGAGAACTTGCTATAGAGCAAATTGAGTCAGAGCAACTACTTGCCACAGAAGTATAACTGTAGTCACATACTGAGAATAAATACATCCGACATTCAGTCACATAGTGAGAATAAATACGTTCAATTGTCAGTCACATACTGAGGATAAATACGTTCAATTGTCTGTCACATGCTGAGAATAAATACATCCAACATTCAGTCACATAGTGAGAATAAATACGTTCAATTGTCAGTCACATACTGAGAATAAGTACGTTCAAGTGTCAGTCACATACTGAGAATAAGTACGTTCAATTACCAGTCACACACTTAGAATAAGTACGTTCAATTGTTAGTCACATAATGAGAATAAATACTGTTACGACAGCGGAAGTCACGTGACGCTGATGAGTTTCTCGAACGATCGGGGAAGTCCGAGTGTGATCGAAATGCCCTCGTCGTTAGTATATAAGTCTGGCAGAGAAAGCCAGCGGGATATAATGGAAGAAGAGAGAGCAGTAATTACTTTGAGTTCCGCGTAATTTATGATTCTGTTAGTTTCGAGCCGTAAAGTGTGTGTTTCGCACTCGACGAGAGCGAAATTATCGACATTGTGAATCGCTGTGATTTATAGCGTGTATTATAAAAGTTGTTAAGTTTATAGTGACGAGAAACGTACTGATTGTGGTACTACTGTGTACTAAAAGTTTGTATCGAGGAAGAATAAACTGGTTTAATCAAGAAAGGACTTGTATCGCTGAAGACGAAGAAATTGCAATACTTTGTTTAAATGTTAAATTATAGTTTGGCCTCGTGTTAACACTTGATTTATTTATAATTAAATTCTACATTTCAATAATAAAGCGGCCAATTCAGAAATATTTGCTAAATTATTTATTTGACAGAACAAAACACTACTTGAACACCATTCTTGAGAGGTTAAATATCATTTTATTGATAGTGTTACGACAGCGGAAGTCACGTGACCCTAGTAACACGCCACGCGCTTCTAGAACGTTCATGAAGCGTCGGGAGTTTACTAGATATGGGGTAGTCTTGTATATATAAGACTGGCCAAGAAGCGACGGGAACAATGTGTAATTGAACTGCGGACAGAGTATTGTTGAGTTGAGCACGTGAGACGATCGTTGTAAAATTAACTAACGAACAGGGGCGTAACAATATGTTCACTCACAACTTACGTTATTTGTTAACCACTCACACATGCACACATACATAAAGCGCTTTCGACACGTGAACTTTTCTTCGGGGTAAAGAAAAATACAGGTTCCACCTATCGAACAAAATAGTGTTTTATTGTGTGTTTTTTATGTAGCTAGTGTTAACTATATAACAGATGGTCCAGTAGTGAGTTGTTTTCTAAACGCCACAGTCGTTATTGGCCTAAACCAAAGCAACCGCTGGCTGAACGTATTAAAGACGATGACTTGACGTGAATGCATGACTTTAACTCACTTGACAGTCATAGAGTGTCTCATTATATAATGAACGCAAATGAGTCAGGGGGTATATGACTGTTGAGAAATGGAACTTGTTGACTGAACTTTTGGAAAACCATTTTATATAAGTTAGAGAAGCTTGCATAAGAACGTACGAATGAATGTAAAGAAGAATACGTAAACCACACCATACAGTAGCGACGAGTTCTTTCACCCAGTATCAGGGTGCATCGAGCCAGCTGGGATACGACAGATGCAGTAATGGTTGAGACGCTATCTACATAATCAAACTGCTTGAACAACGACTATTTCCGTGTGAGAAAGATTAAGCTGGTGAACTGTAATTCTTATCAATCTTATTTAAGTCATTACGCATCAGAATATATTTTATCATTTTTATTAACAACAAATTAGTTATTTATTTAAATACCAAATTACTGGAATAACAAACGAGGATATACTGGTAACGAAAATCGTGGTTAGTGTAACTGACTTAATTAAATGTGTGCGCCAAAATTAATTAATAACTTAGCAAATTTTAATTTTTTAATCATTTTCTCTCACCTGAACACACCCGTCCTGGTAGCTTAAGGTCAAGGTCTTCATAGAAGTCTTTACATTTACACGTATACGTTCCCGGTTGGTTTATGCATATGGCTGTTCTTGCACAGTCGTTGTAATCTTTCACGCATTCGTTAAAATCTGTAGAAAAATAAAAATAATCATGTACGTTGTTCGTAGGAGTTTTTTTTAGATTTACAAGTATTAAAAACTTATAATTCTTCTCATTATCTCGTCTATGTTATAATTTCTAATTTTTTTAAATCAGTTAATTAGTGCCAAAATAATCCTTTCCAAAATTTAAGTAACGTGAACGAAGATCACTATACCAAAAACAAATGAAATAAAATACTGTGTAAATTACGTTGAAAACATAAACTGGTGTTTTAAATAAACAAACATTTTGAATAATCATTACACTAACAAAGTGTGTTTTTAAAACTAACTGGCAAAGGAAAATTAAATTAAAATTTTTAATACAGCATTGTTGAACTTAGGCTTTCAAAAATAATTGTGTTTGGTTTTAATTTAAATACAATTAGCTTAATTTAATTCACATTTGAACATTTGGAATGCTTAGAATAAGTAAGACTAGTGAGATCAATGTTAATCGAAATATATTATAATGGGTAAAAGCTAGTTTCGAAATAAATAAAGTGTTCATGATAGACCAACTAATATAAAGATGTTGCCATTATATTACAATATTTTCTGTTTGAGATTCTGTCCCATCAGAAAGCGATGTCAACAACTCGGTTATATATCTCAATACAGTAGGACGTTTAGCAATAAAAAAATATTTTCGGAATGCAGCAGTAGAATAACTTTTCATTAATATATATGTATATTAAAATATATTGTTAAAGCTGGTCATAACGATCATATGCTCTGCAATAAATTGGCTACAATGTTACAAAAATGCATATTACAGACATGTGGACTATACATATATATTAGTATTGTTAAGATATCTCTCGTGTAATTTTTATATCTATCTTTGTGTGTATACATTATTATAAAGCTGTTTACAGTCTTATAGCAAGAAGCCAAATGGGAATCAAAATGTCCCTTCCCGGTTTGTTTGTTTTTAATTATGCACAAAGCTACACAAGGGCTATCTGTGCTCTGCCCACCGCGGGTATCGAAACCCGGTTTATAGCGTTGTAAGTCCGCAGGCATACCACTGTGCCACTGGGGGGCGTTCCTTCCCGGAAGAAAGCATGGAACATTAAATTATGCTGATTAAAATAAGATATACGCTAGCCATCAAAATCATCCTTATCAAAAATGGGTTGTAAAAAATGCACTTATTTTGCCGTCAAACGTTTTAACAAATTATAATTAATTAAATTCGATGACGATTTTGTTTTGATGAATGATTCCATTTTTATATTAATTTTAGCTAAACTTGATGCATATTGTATATAATTATTTTATAATGTAAATGGGGCAAATCTAGGGCCTAATTGCGGCACACAGGTGTAAAAAAAGGGCTTGAATAATATACTTCTGAAAAAAAAATCTAACAATTTAAGAGCCTTAAAACACTGCAACTGATCTTTATTATTTTTTTATTGTGTGTGTGTTAAAATTTCATGAGCTTTATTTTAAAATCTCTATCCATGAAAATGAAATTTGAAACGAAAAGAAGGAGAAAATAATATTCAACTAAACATTCATGACATTATCCTTTTGTAACTTTTCCATTTTCTTTTGATAATATATCGAGACTACACTCTTCTTTAATGTAAAGCTAGACACACTGTACTACATCTGTATCAAGCCACAAAATGTGAATAAACACCGTTTTTAAAAATATCTTTGAAATGGAAAGACATTAGACCAGATATATTTTCTATATATTTTTCAAAACAAGCATTAATCATTAAAATCAGTAAACAAAAACTTGGGTAACAGTTTTAGATCATAATTACTCAGGTTCAAATTATTAATGACTTATCCCCATTCCAACTGAGCATCACAGTATCACATCTGTGCTTTGAGACGTGTAGCATCTCTGATAACATCCATGCCATCTTTTACCATTGCCACTGAATGTGCTCTGTCACGAAACAGTGGAAAAAAGAGCAGAAACGGCAGGAGGTCCTGAATCTAGTGTTTGCTTCCTGGCAAAATAGGCAGACCAAGATGTAAAATAATGTTCATCAGCGTTTTCTTTGCTAAATTCATCCTCAACATTATGTAGCTATTCAATATGTGACATGCCAGAGCCTGTACTCATGCTTGGAGGAAATTCGCTTCCTGAAGTGACTGATGGAGAGGGATTGCTTGTTTTCAGTGATACAGGCGGAATGTCTGTACATATATTTGATAGACTTCTTACTACTCTTGCTTGTAACGCGTTAAGCATATCCAAGGTAACAATTTGCCCTTGATGATTATCATTTGCATGCTGCGTCAAACAAATTGCAGTCCAAAGAAATACAATTTCTTTGCAGGTTTAGATATTGGGTTATGCTCAATGTTGTCAAGACTGTCTGTCCTGTCTAGGTTGCCCTTCAATGATGGTAGATACACAACACCTGCGTTCTCATACGTTAGTATATTATGGTAGCAACATCTGAAGAAGCCAATAAAACTCCGGCATTAGACACAGACAACCATTTGTAATGTAATAATATGAACAAGCTCTTTCTTTCCTTGTCTTATCGTGGAGAAGTAGACCTAGATACAAAGGAAGCATGGTTCCATTTTTCAAAAGATGGCGTGGCTGCATGCCCACTTTTCTGTATCTTTTGAAAATGTTAAATACATAGAGCGATGTTACTGAATTTGTAACATTTGAAAGATTTATCTCAGTCTCTGTTTCATGAAAAATGTCTCTACCATTAACCATCATCTCGACTAAGGCAACTAATGATTCACTATATTGGGGATCAATAATAGAACCATTGAACTGATATGTTTTCTCAAAGATTTCTTAACAAACATTCTTTTCTGCTTGTAAGAGTATCATTATATCCCCTTTGCAATTGCCTTTACTTGGCACAAGCACAGAGCCTCCAATATCCTTTTAAAATGATAAAATTATTTCATGGTTACTTTTTGTGCTTCTAGAGAAGAAATTAAAGACATAATTTTATCATTGAGCTTCGTTGAGTTTACTATTTTAGAAACACCAATATATAAAGCTTTTTCAAACGTTTAACATATAGCTTTACAAGATCAGAATGTTTGAATATGTGATTTACATATATATATATATATATAGCTATTGTATTACTACCGTATCACGTGATAGTAAAGTTTTAAGAGTGGTTGCATGTCTCTTCCATCTCCTTCCATCTTTATAATCTTGGTATCTATGGCTGTCATATCACCTGATAAAAAATTTTACAGTGGTTTCGTGTCTCTTAGATCTTTTGCCATACTTCTAATATTGGCATCCATGGCTGCCATATAACCTGATGAAAGTTTTTCCAGTAATTGTGTATCTGTCAGACCTTTTGCCATATTTCTAATCTTGGCATCCATGGCTGCCATATCACCTGATAAAAGTTTTTCCAGTAACTGTGTATCTGTCAGACCTCTTGCCATATTTCTAATATTGGCATCCATAGCTGCCATATCATCTGATAAAAGTTTTTCCAGTAATTGTGTATCTGTCAGACCTCTTGCCATATTTCTAATCTTGGCATCCATGGCTGTCATATCACCTGATAAAAGTTTTTGTATGTGTCTTAGATTTGTTACCATCTTTCTAATCTTGTTTCTAAATTCCAGAAAAAGTAGATGCCATCTTTCACAGATAGCCATTGATATAAAACTAGTCGAAGTCTCTTTCTCCCTGGAATTGTAATGTTCTCTGTTTGCTTCTCTATGATATACTTGCTAACATGCTCTATCTTCTGTTAATTGCACACCATGTAACAGTTCTTATACCACGAAAAATTGTAGAATGACAATTTTTCTAAGACGCCATTTTCATCATCAAGTATTTTCAAGTCAAACTGGCAGTCTTGACAACATTCAGTTGAAAAGAAATTCATAACAACTATGGAGCATCCGATTATGTTTAGCATATAACACAAAAGGACCAGTCAATTTTATCATAGTAAGGGCTTACCACCGCCTTACTGGACATTATTACTATCCAAATATTATCTCAAACGTTTAAAAGTTACACCAACTGTTAGCATAAGATGCCAACTATTTTATGTTAATCGTGTTAAAAACAGTCTTCTTATGAAATGCTATGAAAATTCTAAAATGGTTTATATTTTTTAGTTTGAAAACATAAATTTAACAGATCACAAAGTTATATTTAATTAATTTCTCACATAAAATAGAACAAATTTATATTTTCACAGGGATCTAGAAAAATGATCAAATTTGAAAAAAATTACATAATTACATTTAATTCATGTCTCACATAAAAATGAACCAAATTTACAAATCAAACAATTATATTTAATCCATTTCTCACATAAAAAATTAAGCAAAACTACATTTTCACAGGAATCTGGAAAAATAACAAAATTTGGAATCGACTTTACTTTTTTTTATTATATGGATCATGCATAACATACACTTACATGCATCTATATCTTTAAAATTGTTTGCTGGAAGTAACAATAAAAGTGTAGCAGTTATTCAAGATATTTAAAATACCAATAATCTTTGAATGCTTACCATTTCTTAGATTGATTCCATTTGAAATGGATTTTCTGAAAGTTCTTCAATAAATAAATATTCTACTTCACTATAGATTAGTTTGTGTGCAAATGGAATATATTAATAAAAGAGGACACTTCTCATAATGGAAATCTGTTGTAAAGAAGGTGATATTTTTTCTTCTGTTTTTTTTTAATTGACAAATTATTTTCCTTTCAAATATATTTTGTTATAAAAGGCATTATATTTGTGGAATATATCCATTGTAAGTAAAATTATTACAATACATTTATGAATCAAACTAAAATAATATTTAGTTCGTAAATATATGTATAATGTAAATGTGTATCATATAAACATTTATTAGGTTCCCATTAATTAAGAGTTGCCCCTTATTCGACCTCTTTTTGTTAAGGACCTCTCGTTAGATGACTTGTCTTATCATATTTTAATCAGTATACTTTAAACCTCCTATATGTAAAGTTTCGTGCTTTCTTCTTGAAAGGAATACCTTTTGTGTATATCCACAAGACTATTATGATATATTGGATATAAATATAGAAATGACACCTAACACTAACCTTGGACATTTTGTACACTTTGTGTCAGCGAACTGACATAAAGCTCCGTGTTTCCAACGCTGTAGTTTGACGCTAGGATGGATTGCGAGAGCTCTTCACTCAATAAGTTTTCATCAATTACAGAGTTTCGCTTAACACGAACCGTAAAATTTACAAGGACGCCGCCTTCATCCACTTCATTTAACTCGTTCATCTCGTCAACGCTGATTATACTGTTGACATCAGCAGTGACGTAATTTTGCTTGACTTTGGAGTTTTCGTATGCCTGGTGAATCTGTCAGCGTAAGATCAGTTGATTTATAAGATTACTGTATTAAATTATGGATTCGTCATCATTATCTAACATTCTATAATTGGAAAAATGAGTTTTATCACCCACTGATAGACTCCAGGTGCATTTATTTTTCTTATTTCCATCATGTTTTAGTTTATTCTTTAAATTCAATACTTGTTTGCTTGTTTGAAATTAAGCACAAAGCTACACAATGGGCTATCTGTGCTCTGCCCACCACGGGTATCGAAACCCGGTTTCTAGCGGTATAAGTCCGCAGACATACCGCTGTGACACTGGGGAGGGAGGGGGCAAATTAAATACTCAGAAAGATTTTTTTTAAAAGATTAAGCAAAATAACAGACAATTTTGAAGGTAATTACAAACACTGAAAATAACCAGAAAACTCGAAAGAGTTACTATAAACAATTTAAAAATAGATTAGTTTAATGCAGATGCTAAAGCTCGTGTTTCTTCTTTGAAATGTTGATATATATACATGTTTATATATATAACTCTCTTAATCATATTATATCTTTTGAAATCCTTGGTAATTTACTTTTGTTGTTCTTTAAAGGTTGCAATTAGCTTTAGAATGTTTATCTCCTCAGGTAAAAATGTTGGCTTAAAAATATACTTATGGAATGAAATAAAAATTAGGCTTGTCAGTTTGAGCCTCTCCAGAACGATATTAGGAGAGTTATTGATGTACATCAATCTTACTCTGGAGGTGTTAGATGTTCGGTAACATACCACCTACTTACTCCTTTCTTAGCCATCACTGCCAGCTCTTTAAATTCAGGAGATAAACTGTTGGAGAATTCTGTTTTGTAAGTAAGAATCGATTCTTTCATCCTCACCAGACGGAGCACCACTACGTAACTTTTG
This sequence comes from Limulus polyphemus, assembly GCF_000517525.1. Lineage (NCBI taxonomy): Eukaryota > Metazoa > Arthropoda > Merostomata > Xiphosura > Limulidae > Limulus > Limulus polyphemus. The sequence goes on along the minus strand of NW_013667296.1, from coordinate 161,787 downwards.
ATATCTGTATACAAAAATTAAAAAACGAAAAATATATATATATATAAATATTAACAAAATGAATGATTCTAAGTTTTGTTGACACGATTTAAATAGTCTTAACATCTAAATAACTTAATATATCACACTTTGTCCATTTCATCTTACATGACAATTCACTCTTAAACAGAACAAAACGTTTAATTTTAAGTGATTTTACCTTCATTCTTAGTTTATCTGTGCCGATACATTTCTTGAAAAATATCACTTAAAGTGAGTATAACATCAACAAAATGAATAATTAATAAATTCGTTTTAAATCACAATGACGCTTTACTATTTAAAAATGAAATGTCTTTCTGGTCATAAAATAATAAAATAATTTAGCCCTTTCTAGTATATTTAAAATGAACACTGAATACGATACAATCTAACTAAATTGTTCTTCTGTCCAGAACGTCATAAATTGTACTGGTAATGTCAATGCTATAACTGTGAAATTATAAATCTTCGTTCTTGTAATTTTAGGTTTCGGAAGAGAAAATTGGAAGAAAATTCGTTTTTGCTTTAATATAGAACTGGAAGTACCTTCACACAATGTTGAGTTCTCAGTTCGAGCGAATCCAGGTCTACACTCGCAAGACAAACCGACAGGGGTCTTCTTGCACATTTCTTTGTTTTTCGCATTACATTCAGGTATACAGCGTTCTTCTTTAGTTTCTTCATCCGAATCTTTTCCACTCGAGGTTGTTGATTTTGGTGGTGGAGGGGACGTTGGTGGTGGAGTAGGTGGCCTTGTGGGGAATCTCAGCTTGGGGATCGGACCGATGAATTTGGGAGCTGGAGTTGTTGGAACTGTTGGACGGTTTCTAGGTCTAAATAACAAAAATGGCTTCCTTGTCGTGGTTTTAGTTGGGTCAGTCTTCCTTTTTGGTGTTGCTGAGAAGCTACCCTTGAATAAGGTTCTTACTTTTGGAGTCGTTGAACCGGGCGGGGAGAACCTAGTTCGAACATTTACTTTGAAAATATTCTCAGTGGTTGTGGATGGAATTACGTTGGATATTTTGGTTGGTTTTATTTCTTCATTTTGCAAGACTAACGTTCGAACTACAGTTGTAGTGATAGAATTAAAGACCATTGTTGTAGTAGTAACCGTTGTTGTTGTTGATTCTGAAGGTAATTCTGTTTTTTCGATCTTCACTGATTCTGTTGGTTTGGAGAATGTTCCCAAAATAGTCTTGTTGCCAATTATAGTGGATACAAACGTGCGTGGTGCAATTGTGGTGGTAAAAATAGAAGATATGGTAAGTGTACTTTCCCGAGTGTAAATCATTTTAGTGGTTGTTAATATTAATGTTCGGGTTGCAGACTCCAAACTGGTAACATAACGCGTAGGTGTGTTGTCATTACTCAACATTTCCTCTTTTTTGGAAGTACCTGGAATTTGGTTTTTATTACCAGGAAGGGGGAAAAATATTGTTCTAACTTCTGGTGGTGGTTTCGTTCGGGTTGTGTGTCCATTACTACCACTAGACTGAGAATTTGGTAAGAGTGGGGTGAAACCATTTGAAAATTTTTTTACCTCTCCCGTAACTGTACGTTCTTCATTGTTTTTACCGGCTGACGTTTCCAGAGTAACAGAAGATCCAGTTTGAGTCTTAAGTCGAGAAGTTGTTTCCTTGTCCGAGTTCTTTTGAGTTTGTCGTGTGAGTGTATCTACAAACACGGTCTTGAAGCCAGTGAGCACTGACGCACTTCCTTCAGTATTTATTCTTGGTGTAACTGTGCCACTGGAAATAATTTCAGAAATCGTTTTAATACTTCCTTCTAGCTTCAACGTGCTTTCATTTCTTGACTCATCGCCGGGTGACTCAAGTAAAACTGTTTGACTCGTTGCTGCTACCTCTGAAACTGGCGTTGGTTCAAATAATGTGATCTTTATTCCTGTAAACGTGTGGGTTTCTTTATCACCATAAGATTTTTTGCTATGAGATAATGTTCCTGAGATTTGAACGCTTACGTCTTTCGTTTTATACCTTCTTCGTAAGAAGTATTTAATGACTGTGCCGTTTGTTCAGTTTCTTTGTGAACACTAGAAGGTTTTATAGAAACCTCTTTCTCCTTTTCTTCAGGATTTAAACCTGGGAAAATCTCTCTTGTTTCATTTATGGTACTTCCTGTAATATTAATCTTATTTAAAATACCTTTCACAGCCTCCGCTAGGTTGCCAGCTATATTAGGATTCCCTCCAAGAAGGTCTGACAAATCTATAACTGATCCTGACTGAATGTTACCTTCCTCGTCGGTTGATGTTTTATTACTCTGTTGTTTGCCATGTGAAATAGCGGATGGCAAAACAAACTCGCTTAGTTTTGTCACAAAGCCACTTGTATCATTCGTTATGACTTGTGAGGTATTATCCGTCTTTTCGTATGTCTTCGAAAGATTACCATTCTCATCACTAATGTACGTTGGTATTATTATAGGAGTTTCGGATGAGATAGAAACATTTTCCGTTTCTTTTACAATTTCAGGTTTGGTAGAGGCAATGGATGTAGACAATGAAGATTGTGACTTGTCAGGAAATATAAAATCTGTAAAGAAAACAACGGTAGACCCATCAACTACAGTCGTAGAAGTTCCACTAACAAGAGATGTTGAACTACTACTTGTTGTAGCTCTTATTGTTTCATTGACTTTCATCTCCTCAGTTATACTCTTTCCGGCTAACTCTGTAGACGTAATCTCTTTTATCTTCTCATCAGTTTCTAAAGGTTTAAAACTAGAAACAAGCGTTGTCTCTATGTGTTCAGAATAGGTTGTAGTGGGTTTTTCTTCACTTTCCACTGCTCCAGAGGTCTCATTATTTATCTTTGTCATGATCTTTTTACTGAAAACACTAGATTCTATGTGTGAGCTCGTGCTACTTTTCTTAGATAAGCTAGTTTGAATGCTCTCAGTCTGAATTTGTACAGAGTCTTCTTCCCCCACGGTAGAAACATCAGATAATGTCGGCGTGCTCGTATTAGTTGAGACAGTCTCAAGCGGTAACGTGACAATACTGATCGTACTTCCCTTTTCACTGTTGACTAGAACTGAAGACTTGGGTTTACTTAGTCTAACAGCGGTAACATAATCTTCTGTGTCACTTCTACTTAACATTGACGTTAAAGGTCTCTTTACGCTAATAATACTTGCAACGTCTTCTTTATCACTAGTGCTAGTAATTGAAGCGGAAGGTTTGTGTAAAATAACTGCAGTTTCCAGAGACTGATCAACAGTAGACACTGTTTGACTACTCTTTAGAGAAAGTGTCTCGACCGGTGATGATCTCAATTCTTTTGTCTCTGTTGCAGTAGTTGGTTGTATTGTCACAAACTGCTTGACTGATTTTAAGCTCGAGGAAACTCTCGTTTGGCCTCCTGTTGTAAATGTTGAGTAATACGTAAACGTGGAAAAGAAAGTCAAAACACTCTCGGAAGAAGATACTCGGGTAGGTGTCGGAAAATTTTCTGATGAGAGAGATAACGATGACTTTTTCACATGAGGAATAATCTGTTGATTTGTAATAATCACTTGGTCTTCGCCATCAAAAAGTGTTGTGAAGAACGTGTAAGTACTGTAATCGGTTTTATCAGTATAAGATACAGAAGGTTTGATCAGTGAGGTCATGGTTAATTCACTGCTCTCAAGAGAAGTTTTTTCTGGAACAAAAACAGTTATGTAAGAAGTAGCTACCTCTTCCTTGCTCGAAACAATCGTATTGGTTCCACTATTTAGTGTTGTGTAGTAGGTATAGGTCGTGAAATATGTCTGCAAGGACGGCACAAGTTGTGGGTGGGAGGTTTCGGGTGGGTTCTCGGAGGCTGTCTTGGAAGTAACAATGGCAGACGTTTTTGAAGAATGCACTTCTTCTGCGATACTTGTATCGATAGGACTAAATGATATAGAACCTTTGATAGTCTCTGTAGCAGTTGTGGTTATAAGTTTAGAATATACTTCTTCAATCGACGACAGAATAGTTTGTGTACCGCTGAATAAAGTAACGTAATGGGTATTCGTAGAATACAGAGTTTGTGTAATGGTTTTTGTAATCTCGAATTCAGGTGCTTCTTTGCTTTCTGAAGTGCTTCTGACAATTGTTGGTCTAATATTATTTGTGCTGAGTGTTGAGAATGTATTGTAAAGTGAGCTTTCTGATGTCGACCTACTTTTGGGTATAAATAAATGTGTCTCAACAAACGGCACTTTCGAACTTTCTGATGTCGGCCTACTTTTGGGTATGAATAAATGTGTCTTAACAGACGGTATTTTCGAACTTTCTGATGTCGACCTACTTTTGGGTATAAATAAATGTGTCTCAACAAACGGCACTTTCGAACTTTCTGATGTCGGCCTACTTTTGGGTATGAATAAATGTGTCTTAACAGATGGTATTTTCGAACTTTCTGATGTCGGCCTACTTTTGGGTATGAATAAATGTGTCTTAACAGATGGTATTTTCGAACTTTCTGATGTCGACCTATTTTCAGGTGTAGATAAATGTGTCTCAATAAATGGTGTAAAACCTCGCAGAGGAGATGATAGTAGAAAGCTGCTAGTAGATGATGGAAGCGAAGTGCTAACAATGATTGATGGCTTGGAAGTGCTAAATGTTTCTGCTATAGCGGCACTTGGCTTTGCAATAGAACCATGCAATGTGATTGTGTACACATTAGAAACTACTTCTTCAATGCTTGAAATCAGTGACGAATCTTCTTGAAACAGAGTAATAAAGTTAGTTAGGGTAGTGTAATCTGTTACAGTGGAATACACTGGGGTGGGCTTTAGGGGCTTTGAAGACTCAATTGATATTGGTAGAGTCTCTGTTGAAGCAAAAGTTGGACTTAGTGTACGTGTAAAAGTGACGAGCTCAGTAACTGTGTACACTTCAGAATGGACGTCCTCTATTGATGAAACAAATGAGCTTGAGCCATTAAAAAGCGTAGCAAAAATGGTGGACGTGCTGAAAACAGTGGTAGTTTTGAGTTCCTCACTTGTTTCTATCAAGGTTGAAAACTCTTCAGCCAAATGAGTACCCGGCTCAGTTGAGGTACTAGAAGAGGTGTTTTCTCCTGAGGGAGGAACAGTAACCACATTAGAAACCACTTTTTTAGAACTAGTAACAATAGGAGAACTCCCCGAGAAAAGGGTTGTGTAGAGGGTGAAAGTGGTGTAAAGAGTTTGTAGGTCATTATCATCTTGCTGAAGAACGGATGATACACTTGTGATATCACTCACTGTAGACTCTTTTTCAGACAGCGTATCAGATGTTGATGGGATGGGATAAAACTTGGTTGTTAACATCTGATCACTAACATCTTTTTTGGTTACAGAAGAAGAATCTTTCAAAACACCGTTTACGGATTTTTCAAGTTCAACAAGTTCTTCAGGCGTGAATGTTAGTATAGCATCATCTGTTCCTAAAGAAACAAACACCAGGTGTAAAATATTCACAAGTGTACATAGGTGGTAATGATATATATATTCAGAACACTGAAAATAATATTTCTACGAATATATCAGCAAGATGAATTTTATATCCAAGTTACAAAAACCTCTCATTGGTACAACTAAGATATTTATTAAGAGTACTAAGTTTTAGTATTTATGTTATTATTGAAAAATTTCACAAACAAACCTACTACTTTATATTTCCGATACTTATTAACATTATTTTCATACATTTATCTAGCCGTCTCTAATTTAGCAGTGTAAGACTAGAGGGAAGGCAGCTAGTCATCACCACCCACCGCCAACTCTTGGGCTACTCTTTTACCAACGAATAGTGGGATTGACCGTCACA
>NW_013667296.1:153633-155942 GCF_000517525.1 Limulus polyphemus | reverse complement strand
CCTGGCCATGCCGGGCACATTTATCTAGCTAAAACGTCTGAAAAAATACAGGAAAAAAAAAACAGATACAGTATATTAAATGATATTCTGGTGGTTATTTGTTTATTTCAAAAACTCACACAAAGCCATTACTAATTTTGAAGTGACAAACTAGTCAAAAGCATGTACTTCGTCAATTCTAATCGAATAGTGTGATTTTGACCGTAACTCATAACGCACCCACGACCCCAAAGTGCAGAGCACGGTATTGTTTTAACGGGATATGAACCATGAACCCTCAGGACAACTAAACTATAATTCGTTCTCTTTAATTCATCAAATGAGTATTTACCAGATGATGATAAGAAGGAAGAAAGTGACTTCATTTTCTTTCCAGAACTGGAACCAAAGTCTATAACAGGAAGTTCTCGATAGGTAGAGCTGCTCTCAAAACTGCTCAAGATAACGGTGCTATGTTTTGAGTCCGTTGAATAGCCCGTGGGTTGTTCAGCTGCAAAAAAAAGTTTTGGTTTTGTTTTTAGTATACTACAATAACATTATCGACACAATGAAATCATTATTATCAAAAACGATAGTTAATATTCTATAATCGATAATCAGTCACATATAATGTATATGTGAATAATAGTAATATATATATAATATATACGTGGGATGATAATATGACAGATATAATTAGTAGTTTCAATCACTTTAATTAACAATTTAAAGGGCTGGAATTTTAGTTTTGTGAGCTAATAAAAATTTAACCTTTAAACTTTATCATCAAAAGAAACTATACATTTATTGTAATTAAAAGGTAAAACAACAGTTGATATACCAAGGTGGACAAAGCGCAGGTAACCCTGTGTGGCTTTGTGCTAAAACACAAACAAACAAACTGCACCGAAAGTTAATATGCCGTGTTCTGTTCCCGCGAAACCGTGCTTCGCACTTTGGAGCTGTGGTTGCGTTATAAGACTGACGATCAAATCCCACTATTATATTAAAGTAGCCCAAGAGTTGGCGGAGGGTACGACTGACTAGCTTTCTTCTCTCTATTCTATCAGTTCAAAAGTGGGGATGGCTAGAGTAAGCATCTATTGTGCAAATTTGCTCGAATATCCGAAACAAAACCCTGCGTATCCAAAATTTCAAAAGCTTGTATTTATTCTGTTTGATTTTTTAAGTGTTTGCGCAAGTCTGTACAAAGACTATATGCACATAGTCGTCTTCAATTTTGAATTAATAAACTATAGAGAGTTCAGCTACTGTATCATCGAATAGTGGCGTTTAACAGCTACTCCTATAACGCATCTACAATCCTAAAGTACGGAGCGCGATTTGCGGCAACGGGACTTGAACCATGAACCTTGGGATTAACGTTCTAGTCACCCTAACGAATTGGCTACGCTAGGCCTTTTCTACTGGATGGAACAAATATAAATATATATAAATGTATACTGCCTTTGCAAAGACATGCAAGGAAAATATTTGAAACATTTCTAATTTATTTGTCAATGGCTTCATAGTGCACAAAGCATTGGTATAAACATTTGACTTAACAAATTATAACCGTAAAAGCAAGGCTTGACTGATTGGTTAGAGTGCCGAGCAGCGGTTCGAAGAACTCAAAGCTTAAGATGTTATGCCGCTGAACACACTCCTCACTTTTAGTTATGGGTGCGCTATAAAAGTGACAATCAGTCCCGTTATTTGTTTCACGGAGCTAGACAAAACTCTTGGATGGCGGGTGTTGCTAGTTGACTGCATTCCCTTTAGTCATTAACTCAAAATTAGGGACGGTTATGCCTGAATCTTTGGGTCTCAGACCTGGTCGTTTAATTCACGTGCATAAAAGGTGTCATTCAGGTTAAAAATTCCAGGTCTGATAGCTGTAAAACAACAGGAAATACCTTAACGTGTCCTCCCTCAATGACGTAGCGGCAAGTCTCAAGACTTAAAATACTAAAAACCGAGTTTCGATACCCGTGGTGAGAACAGCACAGTAAACAAAATTTTGAATAATGTAAGTTTTTATAAATGTAGACTGATCCAGTTTCATTGGCATTAATTAAATCTGATCATTGACTGACAACTTGTACCAATGTTTGAACATATCGATCTGAAATCTGTCATTAAAAAACCTGTCAAACTTATACCTACCAATCCTCAAAAGGTGTAGATAATTAATTAGATTTATTACATAATAACAACAATTTATTTCTTACTCACCAATACCTTTATGATAGCACTGGGATAGAAATCAGATTCACTAGACTCACAAAAGCGTAAACACATTTGCACACGGCTGTTTGTTTGTTTGTTTG
>NW_013667296.1:123438-152725 GCF_000517525.1 Limulus polyphemus | reverse complement strand
GCATAAATAAACAGCAAAAAAAATGATATGATTCCTCCTTTTTTCTAACTTAAGACATCGCACGCTACCCAATGGACACTTTATATGTTGGCTAAATATCCAGAATGTCAAGAAAAGGTTGCAGAAGAAGTGAAAAGAGTCATACCCCCTGGAAAAGCCATCCAAGAAGGACACCTTCAACATCTTCCCTACTTAAAGGCTGTGATAAAAGAAGCTCTTAGGTAAATATTTTATTTATTTATGTTACTGTACTCTGTTGAATTTGAGATGGCTTATTTAATTACATGTTTAATAGAATGCGAGTTTTACTATGTATATTTCTAGGATTTTTCTTGGACATAACTTTAGGGACAGCCCCCCCCCCCCAATGGCACAGTGGTATGTCTGCGGACTTAAAACGCTAGAAACCGGGTTTCGATACCCGTGGTGGGCAGAGCACAGATAGCCCGTTGTATAGCTTTGTACTTAACTTCAAACAAACCTTTAACAGAAAAAAACATATAACATTTCTAAAGACTTACTTGTAATGGTATAAAATTTTTGTTTTTAAGCATTTCTTCTTTTTCCTGATTCCCTTAGTATGAATTGATAGTACGTATTTTACACAACTTTAAAAGTCAAGGTTCAAATATAAAAAATACACAGTTCGAGACAGGCTACTTATATGCTCTAGTCCCCAGTGGCACAGCGGTATGTCTGCGGACAGACAACGCTAGAAACCGGGTTTCGATACCCGTGGTGGGCAGACCATAGATGGCCCATCGTGTAGCTTTGTGCTTAGTTACAAACAAACAAAATATATTCTCTAAAATCTCTGCAATACTTCGACAGAAATAATTGGAGTACACTTACCAACGGGTTCAGTGACGATACGTGAATTGGTCTGCTCCACGGTTGTGTAGAGGGTCTGATCTCCTACTGTGTAAGGAACAGTAGTAGTGGTAGTCGTGAAGAGTGTAAGCGGGACTTCATGACTGGTTGTGGCCACGATTTTAGTCGTCAAAACCGGTGCTTTGGTAGACAGCCTGAATCTTCTACTTACTTTGAAACCATACGGCCTTCTTGACGGATGAGCAGCACCCAATGGATTGCTTCTAGTAATAACGTAATACTGAGATCGACTTGTTACGTTTACACGAGATGGTAAGACAAATCTTGTATTTGTTCTACTAGGTCGTATGCCTTCAATGGGTCTTCGAACTGTAATTTTCAACCTTTTACGCAGCACAGATGTCGAATCCGTTTCACCAGTAGTCAAGGTTGATGTTCCTCTATTTACATTCCTCGAGGTATCCACTGTTGAAGTAACAACTGGTGTTGAAATGATAGCTACAGAATCTTGATCTATCCCACTCACTACATTTTGATCCAATTCCAGGTCTGATTCAGTACTTTCCAAAGATGATACAAGCAAATTGCTCGACGATAGCAGGTTGCTACTCAGTTCTAGTTCCCGATTTGTTAACGTTTCAGGCTGAGCTTCATCTGTTAAGTCAGAGGTTGTTTTTACCTCTGAGGTTATAGATTTTACTCTAACACGCACGCCCGGTCTTCGCTGAAATGTACGACTTCTAAGATTGCCAAAAGGTCTCCGCACAATAGATTTGACCACACGTAACGGGGGCTCTTCATCAAACGAAGTATTTCCTGATTGTTTATTTGTAGGGATTTCAGGTGTAACCTCCAGTTCAGAAGGGTATTCGTCCGTCAAGCTAGCATCATCAGCCGAAATATAAGATGCTTGAAGCTGTGCACGATCAAACAGAGGATAGTATGGTTCTGAAACTTCAGTGTCCTCGTTCACGTTATTTGACTTTATAGTCTGCAAGTCTGTATTTAGTACATAGTCATTATCCTCTCCAACAAGAGCTTTAGTTTCAAAAGACTGTACAGTTTTCGTTGAAAATAATTCATATTGAATGTCACTGTTGAAAACCCTAACTCTGGATCTAAGATTTACTATTGTTTTTGTTCCGTCTCGCAATCTAGAACCAAGAGGTGTGAAGGTTTGTTCTCCAAGTACACTTGTATAGCCTGAATGTTTTTGAATAATGTTCACTATCTCGGGATTGGGTGTTTTTAGAGCAGTACTTGATCTTACGGCTTCTCTGCTAGTATAAAGAGGAACGGTGCCTTTAAGAAACGTTGTGAAGTAAGTAAAGGTCGTATAAAAGGTCAAAGGTAAAGCACTTGAATAGATAAGATTTTGGAAAGTTTCAGCATTCAAAACATTGGTACGTTCATCTGCACCGAAATTACCATCAGAAGGTGATGGTTCTCTCACTTGCAAAGAAGTGACATTCTTCGGTAGTTCAGCTGTATTTAACCTTTTGGTCACAAAAACTCGTCGGTTTCCTACTGTTTGATCTAAAGGACGTTTTAAACGAATTATACGTCTTACAGGTTTAGAAGTAGAGGTTTCAACTATTCCTTCTTTTGTTTTATTTCTTGGAACAGTCGGATTCGAACTTAAAAGCGTATTTGGTAAGTTTTTGTTCACTGATGACAATGAAGTTGGTAAAGACGGGACCTGATTTAGCCTAGTTCTCTTTATAATCACAGATCGGCGCCTATGCAAATTTAGACCACCAGCAGAAGGTTTAATTCTACGGACAATAGTTCGTCTTTTCTTGAGTATCGATTTATCACTGTCCACATTTCCTGAAAGAGAAGCATCAGTTGTAACATCTTCTCTCTCTTCACTTGCATCTTCTGTCTTTAAACCTACTGTACGAACAATCCAGTTAAAATAATATTTGAACAGCCAACAAAGAAAATGAATTCATCCTAGAAAAGTGAAAAGATAAATAACACAAAAAATAAACAATACAATAACCATTGTCTTTAGTAGGTTTTTCTTGAATGATGTAGCAAATAACTAATCTTTTAAATGCTATTTATTGGTAATAATGAACTATTTTCTCTATTAATATCTTAAAAATGATTAGGCTTAGAGTAAGCATAAATAAGTGAACAATTTTTTACATTAAAATCTTGAAAGTAATGAGGCTTACCATTTAAATAGAGTGAGCATGAATAAGTGAACAATTTTTTACATTAAAATCTTGAAAGTAATGAGGCTTACCATTTAAATAGAGTGAGCATGAATAAGTGAACAATTTTCTACATTAAAATCTTGAAAATAATGAGGCTTGCCATTTAAATAGAGTGAGCATGAATAAGTGAACAAATTTTTACATTAAAATCTTGAAAATAATGAGGCTTACCATTTAAATAGAGTGAGCATGAATAAGTGAACAATTTTTTACATTAAAATCTTGAAAATAATGAGGCTTACCATTTAAATAGAGTGAGCATGAAAAAGTGAACAATTTTCTACATTAAAATCTTGAAAATAATAAGGCTTACCATTTAAATAGTGAGCATGAATAAGTGAACAATTTTCTACATTAAAATCCTGAAAATAATAAGGCTTACCATTTAAATAGAGTGAGCATGAATAAGTGAACAATTTTCTACATAAACATCTTTATAATAATGAGACTCACCCAGGTCGGTGGTATCACCATGAGCATCATATTTGTTTTTTGCTCTGTTTGGCAGTTCATATATAGCATCTTCATTTTCCGAAGGTGTCAGGTTTTGGTAATCTTCATGTTCTGTATAATCATCATTATTCTCGATGTTTTCATATTGCTGAAGTTTTCTCTTCTTGAAGGAGGAGTTTAATCCATATTTTTCTTGTGAGTACCTTTGATTTCTTGTTTCTATTTTAGATATATAGTTAGACTTTTCTATAGAACTTTTTGAAAGTATGACCGATTCTTCGTAGATTTCCCTTATTGGGTCTTTGAATATCATCGTAACATCATTTGGATTTTCCGTGCTTTGAAACCTGAGTTTTGCGTTTTTTAATGATTCTGTTTGGATTATAGAATTCGGCAAATGATTTTCATTAAAAACTTCTCCTTTTGAACTCAATAAATTAATATAAATTTCTTCCCTTTCTGGTCCTCTCTGTTTTGTTATAAGAGAAGATTCCGTAAACACTGATGGTTTAGGCTTTAGATAGGTATCGTGTAAACTTCTTGCAATTTTCGTATGAAGAATTGGTTGTTGAAAGATGGGAACTGCTACTTTAGTAACCACAGGCCTTAAGTCACCATCAGTTCCAGGGACATAAAATGTCAGTTGTGTGGTTAATTGTTGGAAAGGAAAATAGGCTTGATAGGCATGAGGAATGAATGCCAAGGGATTTTGAACTTGTGGGACTTCTATAGTTGAGGTTTTCACAACAGTGCTCTCAGACAAAATTGTACTCGTAAGAGTTCGATAATGTGTTCTTCCTCTTAAAAATATGGGGAGAACTTTTGTAGAGTAAATAGTTTCAGTTGTGACATATGAATTAGAAGATGTTATATAACTTACACTACTTTGAACGGGAGGAGGCAAAAAGGGAATCTGAAAAGGTTGTTGCATTAAAGAGGGCGTTTGAGCTTGTGGAGTTATAGTACTATATAATGTTGTAAGTTTTGTATAAATTTGATGGCTTGTTAATGTGTCGGTTCTGGTACTGTAACCAATTATTCGTTGCACAGTTTTGAGCGTTTCTAAAGATGAAGTTGTTATAATTACTTCTGTAACAGTAGTATACGAGTTGTTAGATGGACCATTTAAATCTGGAACTCCAACTTTAGAGGAATATAATGTTTTGACCGTACCGTCTGACGTAACTGTCGAATATTCTGAAGGTTCAATAATAGTTGATTCTAACATAGTTGTTGTTATAGTGGCATATGATGTCCGAAACCCGTGAAATATTGGTAGAGTTTTTGTTGTTGTGACAAAAGAACTAAGTGTTACAGGGGTTTTAATATACCCTGTAGATTTTAAAGTGGACTTCTGAGTAGAGGTTGATGATGATTTCTTTGTCGATCTGGACTCGAACGACGACGACTTCTTTCTTTGACTTTGTAAACGAAATGTATTGTATGATATTTTTCTTTCACTTATGTGGTCAGCTCGATTTAACAAATTGAAAGAAGTCTGCAAATGTGGTCTGTGCTGCCTGGGAATATTAATTTTAGGTCTTCGTAAGCGAACCCGAGCGATACGATTATGCATAACATCTTCTTCTTCTTCTTCATTCTCTACTTTTTCTTTTACCCGAAATGTTCTCTCGAACTTTCCAAAACTTCTTCTTCCAAGTCTTCGTCTAAAACTAGTTTGCCTGGACTGGTCCTGCTGTTCCTGTTCCCCTTGGGGTTTTCCTTTCTTATGTGATTCTGTATTATCATTGTCTTTTCTGGGTCTTCGTGCAAAAGTAGTTCGCCTGGACTCGTTCTGCTGCTCCTCCTTAGATTCCTCTTCCTTATGTGGTTCTGTATTTTCATAGTTTTTTCTACGTCTTTGTCGAAATGTAGTCCGCCTGAACTGGTTCTGTCGCTGCCCTTTAGCTTCCTCGTTTTTGTGTATTTCCGTATTTTCATTATTTTTTCTAGCTCTTCGTCTAAAACTAGTTCGTCTAAAATGGTTCTGCTGTTCCTCATCTGTTTTCGCTTTCTCGGGCAATTCTGTATTTTCATTGTAGTTTCTAGGTCTACTTCCAAAAATAGTTCGCCTGGACTCATTCTGCTGCTCTTCTTGAGATTCCTCTTTCTTATGTGGATCTGTATTTTCATAGTTTTTTCTACGTCTTTGTCTAAAAATAGTTCGCCTGGACTCATTCTGCTGCTCCTCCTTAGATTCCTCTTCCTTATGTGGTTCTGTATTTTCATAGTTTTTTCTACGTCTTTGTCTAAAAGTAGTTCGCCTGAACTGATTCTGTTGCTGCTCTTTAGCTTCCTCGGTCTTGGGTAATTCTGTATTTTCATTATTTTTTCTAGTTCTTCGTCTAAAACTAGTTCGTTTAAACTGGTTCTGCTGTTCATCATCTGTTTTCTCTTTCTCGGGCAATTCTGTATCTTCATTGTAGTTTCTAGGTCTACTTCCAAAAGTAGTTCGTCTGAACTGGTTCTGTCGCTGTTCATTATTTTTTCTAGCTCTTCGTCTAAAAGTAGTTCGCCTAAACTGGTTCTGCTGTTCCTCTCCAGTTTCGTCTTTCTCGGATGATTTTGAATTTACTTTTTCATTTCTAAATCTTTGTCTAAAAGTAGTTCGCCTGAACTGTTTGTGTAGGGTCTCTCTTGCTTTCTCGTTGTTGGGTGATTCTACATTTTCATCATCTTCTCTAGATCTTCGTCCAAATGTAATTCGTCTTACATGGCTCTGCTTATCGTCTTGATTTTCCTCTTCCTTGGGAAATTCTGTATTTTCTTTGATTTTTCTAGATCTTCGTCCAAAAGTAATTCGCCTGAACTGGTTCTGAGGTTCCTTATTAACTTTTTCTTTGTTAAGTGAATCGGTATGTTCATTGTCTTCGGTGTTGTTGTCTTCATCCTTAAAATCTGTATCATCTGTGTCTGACCTTTCTTCAATTTGTGGTGAAGAAAATACTGAACTTCGGCTTTTTAAAAATGAATGCCTCCCCCGGCTTTCAAAAACACGGTCTGTTGATCTTGGGAGGAAGGGACGTCTCTTTTTATTTCTGAATGTATCAAAAGAGAGCTTTTGTGAAGTTGTAGGACTTAGTATAGCTTCACTTGCTTCGATATTGTCTATTTCTTCTTCTTCTTCTTCGTTATCACCTTCTGCTTCTTCATTTTTTTCGCTTTCAACGTTTTCATCCAAATCTTTTCCAAAAGGATTAAATCGACGCGTGAAAGAAGGTCGACGAAGCCTCAGAGTGAAAGATTTACTTGATGATTTAATTTGAGGAAGTAAAGCTGGTCTGGATCTAGAAAGGAATGGCCTAATATTGATTCCGGGGTTTTTTTCTTCAGTTGGATTAAAAGAAGTGATTTTGTCATCTGCAACGTTTGACGTTTTCTCTTGGACATCATCATCATTGTAGATATTAGAATTACTCTCTCCCAAAGTTTGTGTACGCCTAAGAAAAGGTCGAAATCTTCTAATGCTAACAGAATTTCTTGATCTATCTCGCCTACTTCGACGTGAAATAAATAAATTGTGCCCTTCTGTTGTTCGTTTCTTTGGTTGATCGTGATGATTTTGTTTGTCGTCTTCATAATAATAATAACCGTTATAATAAAAGTCGCCCTTTTGGTTGTATTTAAAGCCATCATCAGCTATTCTATTCTCCATTTCGTCGTTTTCATCATATTGTTTTTCATTTTCAGAAATATATTCTTCGTTAAAGTCATAATTCTCAATAATCTCTCCATCTGCCCTTATCTCGTTTCTTTTTGTTAGTTCCACTGGAGTTGGGAAATACACGCCGTTTTTTGAAGTATTTTCTTTATAATTTCTTTCGTCGTCACCAAAATTAGATTCCGAATTTTTAACTGAGTATTTGTAGTAATATCCATATTTATTTTCATTGCTCTGAAACTCTTGTGGAGTTAAAGTAGAAGTAACAGGATCGTCGGAAGTATGCAATAGCTTATCTGATTTTACTCCTGGACTTGGATACAGTTTTATTTCTTCATTTAAAACTGGATCAGATTCAATAGCTTGCAAACGTTTTGTATCGGACAATGTAATAGCTTTTTCAAATTCGTTCTCGTCACTATTTTCAAATTCTGAAAAGCTATTTTCTTTTGAATGGAAGACGTCTGTAAGTAAAGAAGCTTCCATATCTGAAGCAGGTCTATCTAGCCCATTGCTGGTTTGTTTGGTAGTGGTAATACTAGTTGCAGTTTCATAGCTTACTTGCGTTTCCTCAATATCAATAGGATAAAAAACGGGTCTCTTTTCCTTTAAGGAGTTCTCGGTATCTACCAGTATGTTCGTTGTACGTTTTGCTTCATCAGAATGTGTTCCATATGTCTGAGCAGTATGGAGGGTTAAAGTTCCGTCATTGATCTTACCTGAGATTTCAGTTGATACCAGTCCTATATTTTGACTGTTTCTTTTTATGGATGTTGGAGCAATGACAGTTGAACTACTGCGAGTTACACGTGTATAAAACCCTTTTAAATGTGTTCCATAGATTTCAATTGTATGAAGAGTTGTAGTCCAGTCATTTAGTTCTGTTCTAAGAGTAGATGTTATCAAACCCTCCGTATTAAGATAATCGTCTGCTTTGACATACATTGTAGATTTATTAACAGGTAAGACTTTTGATGTTTGTCTGACAACATGTGTATAAAATCCTTCAATGTAGGTTCCATAAATATGAGTAGTATGTAAAGTTGTGGTCCAATAATTTACTTCGATACTTGTAGTAGCAGATACAAGACCAGTTTGTGAACGAACTGAACTTTCTTGTTCATTAAAAGTTGGAACTCTTGAATTTTTGGATTCTGTCAGGCTAGAATATAAGTTTTTTGAATCTTCAGCTGTAGCTTCAGTATAAACCTTTTCTCTTTCATACTCGTTAAAACCAAAAGAAAATATATTACCTGGCAAATGGTTATCTTCTGCTTTGTCAAGATTTGTGTGTGTTAAGTAGTCATGGCTAATGGCTTCACTTGGTTCTGATGAAAACAAACTAGAAAAAGTAGAAGAAATATGAACATAGAATCCATTGAGGTATGTTCCATATATTTTAGTTGTCCAAAACGTTGTAGATGGTCCATTTACATTAGTGCTGGTTACAGATGATATCAGTTCTATTGGAGCTGAATTTGTCGATTCTGGAATCTTTATGGAGGACATTGTATGGTCCACGTGAGCATAAATATGACCAATGTAAGTACCATGTATTTTCGTAGTGTAGAAAGTTGTAGTTTCCTCATTTATTTCACTGTTAACGAATGATGATAATAGACCAACTCTGGATGGATTTCTATGAGTTTGAGGTTCAAGTGAAGTGTTTTCAACAGGAGTTGGGTTAATTAATGGGATATTATTCTTATCACTTCTATCTACAAACTTCGGATATGTATAATTATGTCTTTCAACACTTTGGGTGTAAGATCCACTTATAAACGTGCCATACACTTTTGTGGAATCAACTGTGGTTATTCCATGATTTATGTCCTTAACTTCGAGAGAATGAAGAAGACCTGTTGGATGCAAGTTATTTTGGTCTATTATAGAACGTACTTCCGACTTTTCGTGGCTTTCTTTCTTTTTATTTAAGAAAATGTCACTGTAGCCGTCAACGTAGTCATATTCTTGAAAAGTAAAAAGCTTTCTTCTTACAGGATTGTTTGAATTCTCTTCAGAATCTCCAGGAAATAATTTAAACTGAGCTTTTTTATCAGCATTAAATGATTTAATCGGTGGTCGCTTAAGTTGTTGGAAACTTGTTGGTGTTAGAAGTGTTGAATCCAGAAGAATATTAGGAACAGTATCTTCTCTGCTTACTACAAATGGATAACCTTCACTGAATGAGGTTGTATAGTCAGCAGACGTCGAGAACCTCGTTTTTGGGGCTGGCGACATTGAATCTCCAAAATTCAAGATGTTCTTCTGTCCATTATCGAAATATCTCCAATATTTTGATTTATATGTGGGAACATTTTTCAGAGACGTTTTTTCTTGAAAAGAATCATCTTTATATCTGAGAGATCTTGTAGTGTAGAAGGATGAAGTTGTAGTTGATATATCTCGTTTCTTTCGTATTTCCTCTTCCTTTCTACTTGGACCATTAGACAATTTTGAGACAGACAAGATGGACGTTTCTGTTGCTACGTTAGTAACAGTTGCCAAATGACTACTTACGGACGTACTTCCATCTTTAATAATTGTACTGAAATATGTAAATGTTGTATAGTGTGTTGTGAATTTAGTAGTAGTAGTTGGTGAGACGTTATTCTCTGTATTAAGTTGAGCTGACTGAGTCCGTCGGTTTTCTTTAATTGGCTTGCTGCTGATCGAGCAATGGCATCCAAATCAAGGGACCCTGTGATCACATTTGATACAACTTTTGTATCCGAGGATACAACTGTACTTCCATCACGGAACAAAGTAGTAAAGTATGTATAGGTAGTGTATTGGGTTGAGGGTGCGCCTAGGCCTCCTAAAAGCTCATTAAGGTCCAGCTCAGAACTGAAGGATCCTTGCAGTACAGGCGTCACAGTAGATGGTGTGTTTGTAGAGGTGACAAGTAAACTTACTTCGTTCGTTGGGGTAGGTTGAATACCGTCGGTAATGGTTACATATTTTGTAACCGTCTCCTTACGTGTTGATATAGACTCTTCGTTGTCTTTGTAATATGTTGTCAGGTACGTATAAGTCGTGAAATAAGTTTCTACCGTAGTTGAAGGTTTTATTGTGGAGTCGTTTTCTACTAATCCGGGTAATATTAAATCAGAATGGATTATTTTAGTGCTCGCTGTGCTTGTATGTGTTTCTTCACTTCCGGATACAGCTGGATTAGAATATGAAGTAGTGGTTGTTGATAGACTGATTGTGCTTTTTGGTTTGTCAAGTGTTATACTCTGTTCTTTGTCATTTAGGCTTTCCGGTAATGTGCTGGTAATCGTTGTGCCATCATCAAATGTCGTCAGAAAAGAAGACTTTATTGTAGTTTCTTCTTCCAACTTGGCCGGAAGTACAATGTCACCCGTTGAAGTAAGTATAGGCGTCTGTTTCTTTGGAACTGTAGTGGAGACATCAGTAAAAACAGTTCTTGTATTAGTCACAACACTCTCACTGCTAGTTACAGTGGTGCTGCCGCCTATGAGCAGAGTTGTAAAATAGGTGTATGTAGTATATAACGTTTGTACCACTGGTGTTGGAATCACTGATGATTTGCTCTTTGAAATAGTTTCTGTGACACCACTTGCAACAACATTGGTTATTGTTTGTTCACTGGTTTTTACGGTTGTTTTATCTCCTTTAAGTACCGTAGTAAAATAAGTAAGAGTGGTGTAAAAAGTCGTTTTTAAAATCTGCAATGAACTTCTAAGTGCTGAAGTGTCACGAACAGTAGTCTGCGTTTCCTTGGATATTTCAGAATGGTCCTTTCTTGGGTCAGTTACAACTGTTGATACTGTATCGAAGCGACTGTTAACAATAGGTGTCCCGTTCTTGTAGTGTGTTGTATAATACGTGTATGTAGTGAAATAGGTTTCTCTCTGTGCTCCGCTTACACTGAGAGAAGGAAGGGGGGAAGTGATTTCTTTTAACTCTTCAGTAGACTTGAGTTGGGTTTTGGGTGTTACAACGTTCGACCTTACTTCTTCTCGACTGTTAACAGATGTTTTACCATTTTTTACTAGAGTGGTGTAATATGTCAGTGTGGTATAATAAGTTGTAGGGTAAACTAAAACACTGTAAGTTTGACTTACAGTATCAGATATTGCTGAGGTCACTGATGGGCTCACAACGTCTGTAACAGTTTTTAGACTTGTAGATATTGTACTCGATCCTCCATTATACACTGTTGTAAAATAAGTATATGTAGTGTAATAAGTGATAGGAGAAATTGTTTTGGTAGACGTAATTTCCCTTGCTAACGTTTGGTCTACAACAGACGACATAGATTTATGTGCTTTTCCAAGCTGTTCACTGTCAGTAAATATCTGTGATATAACCTTTTCACTGGTTGAAACTTTGGTATTTCCATCTTTTGAGTAAGTGGTAAAGTAGGTTAACGTTGTAAAATATGTGACCGGGTATGATATTGAAGGCAACAGAGTTTCCACCTCGTGAGACAAAAGCGAGACTGTTGACTGACTTACACCCAGCTCCTTTTCCCCTGAACTTTGACTCTCAGTAAGTGAATTATTCTCGTTCTCATTCCTTATAACAGATGAATTGTTCACAAATTCTTTGGCCTTTCTTATTGTTTTTGCTGGTTCGTTTAAATCAGAAAAATCAGCGCTACCGTTTTCACTGGCAAAAACTCTTTCGTCCTTTTCGCTTTTTTTACTTTTGTTTACCGAAGGAGTAGGAAAAATTAATACACGTCTGGTGTCTTCGGTATCAGCGCTAGTCTGTTTTGTGATACCTTGAGGTTGCGTATTAGGCAAAATGAATCCACCTGTTAGAGTTGTTTGAGAAGAAATCTTAGCTGTTTGGGTTTTTGTAGTTCCTGCATTAGAAAAATCGTTTTCAACTGTTTTGTCGACTTTCTCAGTCTGATTAACCGAACTATCGAGTGCAGAGAAACTCAAACCGCTTGGGGTGGTCTCAGTCCTAAGATCAGTCAATTTTGTGTTATCTTCCACGTTAATGTTTGGTAAAATAAATCCACCTGTTAGTATTGACTTAGCGAAGGTTTCAGTGTTCGAAGTTGCATCATCTTCGAAGTTCACACCACCATCACTCTTCTCAGTGCTCTCTTCTTCCTCTTCATTAAGAGGACGCTTTTCTCCGTCTTGTCCTGGTAAAATAAAACCAGCTGTTAGAATATGGTGCGCTTGTTCTACGTTTTCTTCAGAGTTTATCACAGTTGATGACTCTTGTTTTTCTTCCTGAGTAGCTGGCAAGATAAATCCTCCAACTATGGTTTTCGCCTTTCCAGTTGTCTCTTCTGGTGATTCAGATTTTCCAGGAATAATAAAGTTTCCTGTTAATATGCTTGGCAATGATGAAGTAACACTATTGCTTAAAGACGGTAGTTCACTTACAGTTGTACTTTGAAGTAACGTATTTGTTTCTTTTGTTTCTACTTCTAAACCAGGCAAAATGAAACCAGCTGTCAAAATAACCGATGCACTTGCCTGTTGCAAATTTTGCGTTTCTTCAGTTGTTTCTGGAGAAGACAGTAAGAAGATATTTTGTTCTTCAGATGGAAGCGTTATAGTAACACTTTCATCTGTTACTTCATCAGAAATTTCAGGCGTTTGAGATATTAGAGGGTTGGCTGGATAAACTGTGCTTATTTCGACAGCAGTGGAAGACATCACTTCAGAGTCGCGACTTTCTACCGATTCTTGCATAATTGAAGAAGATATCTTAGACTGCAGTTGTAATGAATTACTAATGTCATTTATTAATTGCTTATTCTCAATACTAGACATTATTTGAATTGATGGCTTTAAAGATATTGAGTCTAGTAAGATATCAGAATTTCTCAGTTTCAGTACTGATAGAGAATTCAATTCATTCGATACGTAATGTCTGCTTCCTCAGGTTCAATTGTTACGTGTGTTTCACTTTCATCGACAACAGGTCCTTTACTTGAGATAGTATCAGAGAAGATGTAGTCGTCCGTCTCTTGGACATAGCGTTTACTGCTTGTAACATCTGAAATATACACTGAATTTGGCATTTCATTTCTAGAAGGCTGAGGTGAGAGAGAGATTGAATAGTAATCAAAGTCTGCCTGCTTTTCAGAATAGTTCTTGCTAGAACTCGTTTCCTCAGACATTTCTTGTTCGAATGAGCTTATGGTCTCTAGTTCGTGGTCAACAGTTTCAGTAACAGGTTCTTTAGTTTGTTGGACGGTGAAGAAAAGACTAGACGTGCTCTGAATTATATGGGCATACTTTCCATTGATAAAGGTACCATAAACAAGGGTTTTCCATTCTGTTGTTACACCATCATTAATTTCATTTCCAGTTAAAGACGTTATTAAACCAGTCGGGTAAAGTGTCGTTTTAGTAGAAGTTGTTGAAGTATCATGTTTCAATGGTTGTGAAGGACTAACCAAGTCCTTTGTAACAAAACTTGATGGATAATATTTAGAGCTTATGAGCTGATATTCTTCAGAAGCTGTTTCTACGTTCACATCTTCTTCTAATAAATCTGACAAACGATATTCAGAACGAGTTTCGTCTACTTTACTGGCAGTGGGAAAGTTCAACTCACTTGAATATTGATCAACATTCATTTCTCTAATCAACTCATTCTTTGGAGCTTCATTATTTTCCGTTATAAAGAACATAGACTCTAAAGTTGGAAAGGTTTCCGTAATAAACACAAGATCAGTAGCATCCTTTGAAAATCCTTCACTCTTAGATTTAATTCCCTTTTCCGTTTTTGAAGTTTTTATGGATTCACGAGATTGCTTTATAATTTGAGACTCTGTGATGATTCCCGCTGATTCCATTTCTGTCTTTGTTTTCATTTTTTTATGAAAACTAATATCAGACAATGAAGAGTGTAGATCTTCTGTTTGAGAAAAGGAAGTAGAAGATGGCAAGAACAATACTTCTGTACCAGATATGACCGTGGAAAACTTGGCAAATCCAAATAGTGTTACTGTTGTAATAATTTCACTTGGCAAAGGTTTTGTCGTCTCAGTCTCAAAATTTCGACTTTCGAGAGGTTTCTCAGAAGTGGCAGAAATGAATGTGGCATATAAGAATTTATCTTCTGGTAGTTGAAAAATATTTGTTTCAAATAACGGATCATAAACTGGACCAAACCGACCTACAGTTTTCGTGAGACGAAAATCTGACTTTCGAGTAATTTTAGTTGGCTGAAGAGTTGTCTTCTCTGCAATTTCTTTAGGGGGAGGCACACGTGTTGAATTTTGTTTAGGCTGGTTCCTGTTTCCCAAACCTATTCTCAAAAGATCTGTTTCAATATATGCTTTCCCGCCAAAAGTATCGTCAGCCGTCATTGGCGATTGAGTCTTATCAGTTATGGTTATTTCACCTTTTAACGATCCAACTCTTCTAGCATTTTGCCTTACTCTTATATTACGTCCTTGAGCTTCTTGGTTATAACCCTCATATTGAGCCCTTCTGTAATAATGTTCTGGATACACAGTTGCATAAATTATGTTTTTAGGCATTACAGTCCTGGTTTTGTCCACACTGAGTATATCACCTGTATCTAAAACAGTGGCTTCATATACTCCGTAAGGCGCGTACGACTCACCTTTCTTCTTTTCAAACTGGCTTAATGTGACCTTTTGCGTGTTAAAATGCTGGTTCTCTGGACTGGCCTGAATTGCTTCCTGCTGTGTTAACTTTGATTCATGATACAGTGTGCTTTCCTTGATATCTCTTCCAATTTTAGTTTTTCCAAAGTAGAGTCTGATCCTCAAATCGAGTCGACTGAATTAATTCGGTGTTTTCAGGAAGTTGTCTGTGACCAAAGAAAAACATATATGTGTCTTGTTCAGGACCAGCTCCTCTGACATAAGTACCGGTGAAAAGCTTGAAGCTTGTATTTGAGTCTTGGCTTTGATGCACAAAAATTCTTTGCGTACCCGTAACGGTGATAACTGACCCCTCTCCGTGATCATGAAAAACAGTTCCAATATGACCATCTTCAAGTCCAACCTCTAAAAGCGTCGTCTCCTGAACATTGTCTTCTGGTTGAACAAATGAACCAGTAAGACCATTTACAACAGTATGCATGAATCCCGCTGTAGGAGATGCATTAATTTCTCTAAATTCATTAACAAGAAGTGGCTCTGTTAAAAATGACTTTTCCGTTTCCTTTTGAATTTCGTCGGCTTGAATCAGTCTGTCTCCCATTAGGAAAAATCCTGAAGGTACAGTTCCAAGTTCTCCAAGAGGGTGATACCTTTGAATTCTATGAATTTCGTTTTCTAGTTTTTCGACCTCGTGTTGGTGGTAAGTGGATGAGCTCAATGACGAAGCCAATTCGTTGACAGCTGTTTGGTAGACTTTTCCAGACGTTAAGGAAGCAAATCGTTCAGAGTCGCTTGTCATTCTATAAGCAGAAAAACCAGAGGCACCTGTTTCGATTTTATTTACGGGAGGAGCTGGATACATCACTGTTGAATAGCTTTTCAGAACCTGGGCATATGTTCCGTCAATATATTCTCTGTGAACTTCCGTTGTGTAGACCGTAGTTTTGTCATCGTTAATCTCAGTACCAGTTATTGTAGACATGAGACCGGTTGGATAAACCACTTTCGTAGGGCTTATTGCATGTCTATCGACTGTTCTGAAACGATCCCTTTCAAGACTTGCAGCAATTGAGATACTAGAAAGTGGTTCGCGAGTGCTGAAGCTCAAAGTTTCTGTTGCGGTTATAGCGCTGTGTTTTGTCTTATATATTTTAGCGTAATTATTGCCCACGTAGGTACCGAATATTTGGGTTATATATAATATTGTTGTCCGACCTCTGATATCTGAGTTCACCAAGGAGCTCAGCAACCCCGTTGGTTGGACTAGTCCTGTGTTGTCTGTATAAAAATCATGAGAAACATTACTATCATCCACTGACTTATTCACTTAACAATATTGACAATATACGTAAATTCTTTTTTTTCATTCCCTTTAAAACATTTCACGTTTTTGTTTTATATTTTTGTTATACATTGTGCGATTTCTAATTATCTCTTCCTCGTTCACGGAAATGAGTTATGCATCATACTTTGTTTGTTTGAATGTTTATTAAATCCTTTTTTAAAAAAATAATTTAAAGATAAGTTTATTAAATCATCGCCAGCTGAGTTTGGTTGTCTTGATACAGCCACCTTTAAATGAACAAGAGCAACAAGTAATTTCTGAGATTAGGAAAGCAAGTTATTTCTGAGATTAGAAAAACAAGTAATTTCTGAGATTAGGATAGCAAGTAATTTCTGAGATTAGGAAAGCAAGCCATTTCTGAGATTAGGATAACAAGTAATTTCTGAGATTAGAAAAGCAAGTAATTTCTGAGATTAGGATAGCAGGCAATTTCTGAGATTAGGATAGCAGGCAATTTCTGAGATTAGGATAGCAGGCAATTTCTGAGATTAGGATAGCAAGCAGTTTTTGTTGTTAGAATAATAGGCAGTTTATGGTGTTAGAACAAGCTTCGTAAGATGTTAGAGAAGCCATCAATATAATGAGAAAAAATCATCCCCCGAGTAGGAGATTCACGTGCTTATTAAGACAGATGCAAACACCAATGGGATCCAAAGCTCAGACCATCATAAGTCGCTATAGTAGTTTTAAAAGTCAGCCACAAATGTTAAATATTTTCAGTTGACAAGCTTTTTTTTTTAATTACCTGCTTTTCGCTTTTTTCTCTCCAGAGCTAAAAGGCCTTGAAGTTGATCTTCATCTGGACACAAATAGGTAGATGTTTCTTCGGACACGTCTAACAGAGATTTTTAACACACAAAAAAAGTAAATCAATTACTTTATAATGCATGTTTAGGTTCCACATTACAAAGAGTAATATATTGCAGACAAATTGAATGAAGATTTTAATACGTATGAGTTTTGTATAAATTTTCGTAAGCCTATGGGATGAAGGACATAAAAGAGTCTGTGTTGAAACCCCTTTAAAGCACCGCTACTTTCTCTTTTACGAAACAGTGTTGGTTTTGGACAGAGCGCGAAGGTACACAAGAGCTAATTTTCACAAACCGTCCTGATTCTGAACTGATTGCTAAAGGGATGGCAGCTAGTCAATAACACCCATCGCAATTTTGAAGCAACGGGACACGAACAGTAGATCCTCAGATTTTTCAGTTCGGTTGTTAACCACTAAGCCAAACCCGATCTATACTAGAAATAATGATTTAACATGTAGACGTTATACTGTTGAATTTTTTAAGACGGGGGCTAAATGAAAAGGCTAGATAATCTATATCAAAATGTTTGTTTTTTGAATATTTAAATCTCTAATTCTAAGCATTTTGCTTAGATACAGAAGACGGGATTTGTGTCAGCTAGATAGCTGTCATCATCCGCTGATGATTCCAATTGTATTAGAACGTTAACAAATAAAAATGTAATTAGTAAGTAATAACAATGTATTTACATACATTTAAAACTCTACTGTGTCAACATTGCTAATATTAGATAATAAAATATATTGCGTACTTTAATTTTATTACATAGATAATATAAGTACTTAACTGTTATGAAAACATAATGGGCTGTGAGTACTGTAGCCCCATACGTATAGACGTAGCCCTTATCAAATACTAAAACTGATTTTCAAGTATAGGTGTTTGCTGACAGAGTGGAAAATCTCAAAATATTTTCAAAATGTCGCTAACTTATTTTTCTTATGTGTAGAAACAAAGTGGGAAATAAATATCGTATTGGTAGTGCAAATCACAGAAAAACTAATATGCTAATAATAATAATAATAGAGAGTTTGTTTTCTAGCGCATAGCTACACAATGGGATATCTATGCTGTGTCCACTGCGGTGAATCGAATCTTACTTACTGCTGACCCACCAGAAAGTCCTACGACTTATATCGTTAGAATCTGGGGTTCGGTTCCTCATCGTGAACACAGCAGATACTCCGATGTGGTTTTGCTTTAAACAAACAAACCCACCAGGAAATTAAACAGACACTTAATGAATGATTAGAGGAGGAGAACGTACGAAAGTTTTAGCTGCTCTTAGATAGCTGCCCGGCTTGGCCAGGTGGTTAGGGAGCTCGATTCGCAATCTGAGGGGTCACGGGTTCGAATCTCCGTCCCGCCAAACATGCTTGCCCTTTCAGCTGTGAGGGCATTATAACGTGACGGTCAATTCCATTATTCTTTGGTAAAAGAGTAGCCCAAGAGTTTGCGGTGGGTGGTGATGACTAGCTGCCTTCCCTCTAGTCTTACACTGCTAAATTAGGGACGGCTAGCGCAGATAGCCCTCGTATAGCTTTGCGCGAAATTCAAAATCAAACAAGCTGCTCTTAAATAGCTGAAACTTTCAAAGCTTATTTTAGGATTATAGATAAATAGAACTTGAATATAAATATTTCAAACTCATAAGTTCTCAAAAAATATTCAAATATGTACTTGACAGATGGCAGTAAACTGTTTATTATTATTAACACTTGCACAGAATCAGACATATTTATTGGTGAATAACAAGTTTGACCAACATTTCAAAACAAAATTTACGCCATTAAACTAAATGGTAACTCGTTTTATCTGGTTTTCAATTATACACGTTCTCGTGAAACACGGTGAATTCTGGGTTACTATTTTTTCTTAAGATACACAGCTGGTTAGCTTTAATAGGTAATTAATTTCTAAGATATTTCATTAAAACGAAAAACTTGTTTGATCCCCCCCCCCCATGATTTTTGTATTATCTTAAAATTCCAATAACAGCTCACTAACTTTCGTCTGATCCATCCAAGCAGTCGCTTATCCCGTCCCCAACATATTTCTGATCCAGACAGCGTGGAAGGCCACATCCACATCGATGTTGGTTCGATCCACAGTCTAGAAATAAGGAAGTAATATGTACTACAACACAAAATGGTAACAAACATTTTATAAGCTAGAAAGTTGTACAATTGATCAATAATTGATCCTTGAAAATATTTAGTGACAGCTGAAAGAAGGTTATTCACCCATTATACTTTTTTTTCCACAAAATAAGGTTAGTTTGTAAGATTCTGAAAGGAAGTTTATTTTCATGGAGTTAACAATAACAAATCTTTGCTTAATGGAAGAACAGTATTGCCACATCCCCCCCCCCCACAATATTTGATATTCTGAAGGCTTACCTTCGTCAGAACCATCTCGGCAGTCTTCCCAACCGTCATGAACCCGGTTTTCAGGAATACATTGGTGGCTTGTCTGACACTGGAATTCTCCTGGGAGACATTCTAATAAAACCACATTTATATACTGATTAGCAGTACAGTTACAACAGTTACAATCTAAGAACAAGAGAAGTTGTTTCAACTGGTTTTTATAGCTACACCACTTTAACACGCTACTAAAGTACATTACTTTCTGAAAGACAGTAGTAGATTATTTAGTTAATTGATGGTAATAAATCTGACAACCTACGTGGTAATGTAGATGACAGCCTACACTGTACCCTATTGGTCATTGGTAATGATAAGTTCGTTTTTTTTTTTTTAAGAATATAATGAACTAGTATCAACAACCCGAAAGGTTGTGACTTTCGAAAATATGATTTTAGAGAAAATAACTAAATACACAATACCGTGCAAATTAATTTACAATAAAGTTTAAATCCACACTAACAGAACAAAAACAAATTACACGGTATTGTGCATTTACCTATTTTTTTATAATGGTGTTTATGAAGAAACAAAAACATACCAATTTAAATTTGGTATTGTTCTGTTGGTGTGGATTTAACTTTATTGCAGAGGTTCAGAGTTGTCGTAAAACACATTATCTTAATCTTCTAATACTGTGAATAGTGGTCAAATAATTGGTATCTGGTCAAAAGGTAACATGAGTTATTTTTTCAATACACTACAAATTATTATTATTTCAATATTGGCAATAAACAAACGTGAGATTTCACTGTTTATCTAAGAGTCGTGTTTCTTTTAATCTATATCTCGCTCGTGTACTCTTCCGATTAAATGCTAATGATATTCGAATTTTTTGTTTAACTTTATTTTCGCATATCTTGTATGTTGTCATCTATCTGTATATCTTCTAATCCTATCATAGTCCTTAGGAAATTTATGGACGAACATTAAAACGTATTGAAAATATTTTGATAGGTCTCACGTCTCTTCATCAGACTTAACAACAAAAAACATTTTTCACTGAACCTGTGACGTGTTACAGATAAAAAGGCAGCGGTTGGTCAAAACAATTTGCTTAAAAAATGTCAACATTTTTTAAATGAAAAAAAAACAAAAACATTTTCAGCCTATTGTCGATCACAAATAAAAGCAATCAAGCTATTTCAGTATAAATCACTAACAAATAGCACTGTATGGAAGCTTAACTTACATAGCTTGTTCAGTTGTAGCTAAACGTAAAGTTACACAATGATCTATCTATCGTTTACTTACCACGGATAACGAAACCCGGTTTTAAGCGCCCCCCAGTGGCACAGCAGCATGTCTGCGGACTTACAACGCTAGAATCCGGGTTTCGATACCCGTGGTTGGCAGAGCACAGATAGCCCATTGGGTAGTTTTGTGCTTAATTACAAACAAACAAACAAACAAGAAAGCCTTCAGACTTACCGCTGAGCCCCTGGTGGTGGGGACTTACAAGGATACACCGTCTTATTCTTAATATGTTACTTTTGTTGTTCTTATGGTCACATTTAGATTATTTGGTTTGTTTGTTCGGTATTAAGCACAAAGCTTCACAAAAGGCTATCTGTGCTCTGCCCATCACGGTTATGGAAACCCGGTTTCTAGCAATATAGGTCCGCAGACATTCCGCTGTGCCACTGGGGGCTAGATTACAAGATTTCCCCTTGTATCTTCAAAGTCTACATAAGGAACGTACTATTATATTTCATAGAATGTGCGATACGAACATTTCAAGAAATTACGTACACGGGAAAATTCAAACTTTGAGCATGACAGTGCATTTTGTTTTATTATTGACTGTGTTTCACGCTGTATTGCGTTTGTAGCTACCCAACTTTGTGCGCTGGCATTATATTAAATTCATTCAGCTTCCTTTTCAACGCACGACTCTGGTGATCTTACAGAGATACCAATAGAAAACTACTTTTTTGTAGAAACCTCCCATCATTAATCTATAACATAAAAAACAACAACAACTAGACTAAATGATTAAAGAATGTTTCATAAGTATAACATTTTCGTATTCTAGATCGATCGAAAGGAAATATTAAAAAGGATATTTTCGTGCATTTCTGGGAAGAGCTGAAAAACCATTCGAAAAACATTAATTCTCACTACAAAAAGCCAGTGCAATCGCAAAAATATATAACAAAGTTGATTGTTTTTTATTCTGTTTTTGCTTCAAAGTTGTTGCCTATTTTTGCTTTGTTGTACAACAACAGCAATACAACCCAGGTAAATTCTTTGGTGATCATTTAGACAAAGCTGGGTTGTAAATAAAACAAAAATCGTAATATGGCGTACTTTACGAAAAACTTGAAATATTTCAGTCATATTTAAGCCTCCATAAAACTAGATAAAAACTTTTCAGTACTCTGTGAGTATTTAATATAACCCTAAGAAAATAAGATCTTGCTTTTTTATCATTCTCAATATCATTGATGTTTACTCTTAAATGATCTCCCCTACGATTCCCAACTTACATCAGTGTAAATAATAAGAAACAAACCGTATGATTATATTTATGGTGTTTTTAATTCTGTTTGTTTTTTAAATTTTTGACGCAAAGCTACACGAAGGCTGTCTGCGCTACTGTCCCTAATTTAGCAGTGATATACTATAGGAAAGAGAGCTAATAAACATCACCCACGGCCAACTCTTGGCTACTCTTTTAACAACGAATAGTGGGATTGACCGTCATATTATAACGTCCCCATGGCTGAAAGGATGAGCATATTCGGTGAAGGGGAATTGAAACCGCGACTCACAGATTGCGGGTCGAGCATCCTAACCACCAGGTCATGTCAGATCATTTAACTTAAACAGTGAACTAACGGTGGTGCTAGCTTATTCTTCCGAATTATTTAGTAGATATTAAATGTGAAATCCAGCCTATAATTCGATATGTCACTTGTCACTGTGCTATACCGGTTTCGGAGGATTCCTCTCCTTATAAGTAGCCCTGACAAGAGCAAATTGAAAGAAAAAGATTAGGCTTTTTCCAATGGTGCCTTGTGTATCACATGTATCATATTTTGAGATGTATTTTGCTCACCACAGTAAACCCATATTTGTATGAGATTTGAAGAACATCCGAGGTGGAATTCCCCGAAACCGGTTTAACTCAGTAACAAGTGGTGAATCGAAAGATAGACCAGGCTTCATGTATATTTTTGATATCTCAACAGACTTTGAAGTTTCTTCAAGGCTATACTAACTTTCGAGTGTCTGTTTTGTTTGATAGACGCCTGTTGTCAAGCCTAGCAAGAGAGCTGTTTTCATGTTCTACTTGGATACATATTAATAACATGTAACCGGTTGGGACTATTATTAGTAGCAACCATATAACTATAATCATCTAATAGCAAGGTTATATACTGTGAACTTGTCTATGTATTCCTTAACACGAAATCGTTACTTTCACAGAACAACCATACATCTCAAATGGCTCACGTCTCTATTTATTTCTTCTGGTTTTCTTTACTCAAACAGCTTATTTAACAGTAGACATTAACGTGTTAAATTAAAAGTTTTTGGGAGATGTAATTTATAATATAAACTATATAAATTGTCAACACTAGGAATCGCTCACACTGTAAACGTGCACATACACACAAACAAATATATATGTATTTGTGTTTGTGTGGCCTAAGCCTAGTTTTGGGTCAATGCCTTTGCGAGTTTCTGGAGTCGTCGGCTTTGTTTCATCTATAGTTAGCTGGAGTTTGAAAATCTGTGTCAACCAAGGTGTTCCACCAGCAATAAAAAATAAGAGGGTGGTACTGTCATATGTGGACATCTATATCACAAATAAATGAAATATCCTATAAACTCGCGGTCTCTCTGGAAAGATTTGCTAACAGTTCAATCAGACATTAAGTACCTCTTTCTATAAGTTTTGTAATGGTGATAAATCATCTTATTATACGAACATACATGTTCTCAAAAGACAAGTAGCCTAATAAGGTTAGCAACGGTAAAGAAAAAAAAAAGTACATACATTTCAGACAATAGACTCCTAACCAAGGAAGCAGAAGTGGGACGTGCCACCCCACCTCAAATATTTTAGAAAAAAAAGTTAGCGCTTCGTTCGTTCGCCAGTTTTTCTTTCTTTGTGTTTGTATCTTCCTCCTCACTTCGTTCGTTCGCCAGTTTTTCTTTCTATGTGCTTGTATCCCCCTCCTCACTTCGTTCGTTCGCCAGTTATTATTCTTTGTGCTTGTATTCCCATCCTCTCATCGTTCGTTCGCCAGCTTTTCATTCTTTGTGCTTGCATTCCCCTCCTCGCTTCGTGCGTTCGCCTAGTTTTTCTTTCTTTGTGCTTGTATCCCCCTCCTCACTTTTAACAAAGTTTTTTAGTCTTTTAACCCGAAATTGTGCTACACTTGTTAATACTGTTGATATCTTAAATATTTCTATTTATTTTTGGTTTAAATGTCTTATAATTTCATGCGTTTGATTTAACTGCAAATATTGCTGGACACCAATTTTGGGGAGAATTCATAATTCACTTCCTGATGAGAAAGTTAATAGTTGTGTTGGTTTCTTAATGAAAAATTGCACAATGTGATACCCGCACTCTGTCCACCGCGAGGAATCGAATCCCGGATTTTTTTGCGTAAAATCCCCGAGAAATAAACCTTGTCAATTTTTGAAAGGTTTTAACGATATATTCACAAGTTGGGTATTGTTTTAGAAACCTTTTTTTACGAATACATCCATAAATTTTGTTCTGGTGAGATTTTTTTATTATTAGTTCACAAGAAGATTTTTTTTTATCAATGATCTCATGTATTCTGTATTGTACTTTATTAATACATTCACCCAATTTATTACGAATATTAATATTTTCTTCAAAACTTAGCCTTTCTTCGGTGTTCTTTTTTAAATACCATAATGTTGTACGTTACACACTAGTCCATATCATTGGAGAATGTAATTTTGCATGGTTTAAGGTGTTCAGGTGTGATGTATGTGAGTTAATAGGGGTAATTACTGAAAATAATGCCTTATAACTGCATGATCATGATCTCTAATGTGAGTTGATGTGTCAATTTCGTAAGGAAACAAATTAGGAAAATGACATATAGTTAAATTACCCGATATCGGTTCACATACTTTGCAAATAAAACCTAGAACAAATTGACGAAACACTCCTAAGACAAACTCACGAAACACTGATGTTATTAAGCATTCCAGCTAGCCGAAGGCTATCTTCTAACACGCAAAGCCTGTTTTATTATGGTTCCTGAATTTGCCAGAGAGTTATATATAGGCTGTCTGCGCTAGCCGTCTCTAATTTTGAAGTGATAGACTAGAAGAAAGGCAGCTGGTCAATACCGTCTATCACCAACTGTTGGGTTACTCTTGTCAGACCGGTTAATGGAATTTGGCGTTAACGGGACTCGAACCATTCATCCTCAGATTCAAGGTCCCACACGCTAACCATATGGCCGCGATCGACCAACACATTAAGAGTATGCTCTTCTGCTAAGATAAAAAACAATACTATTTGAACTTTCATTTTAATTTATGTAAGCTGGTTACTAACAATAATTATTACAGGATTTAAATATATATTATTTGATATTTCAACTTACGAGTCACTGACGATCGAAGTGTGTATATCTACATTTCCGTAAACAAGAAAATTTAAGATACTATTTGAAAAGTTAGAAATATGTATGCTGAGGTATAAAGATATTCGAATATGCTAAAAGGTAAAACAGTATTTAACTTTACTGCCTGTATAAAGATATTTGAATATGCTAAAATATAAAACAGTATTAAACTCTACTACCTGTATAAAGATATTTAAATATGCTAAAATATAAAACAGTATTAAACTCTACTACCTGTATAAAGATATTCAAATAAGCTAAAAGGTAAAACAGTATTTAATTTTACTGCTTGTATAAAGATATTTAAATTTGCTAAAATATAAAACAGTATTAAACTCTACTACCTGTATAAAGATATTCAAATAAGCTAAAAGGTAAAACAGTATTTAATTTTACTGCTTGTATAAAGATATTTAAATATGCTAAAATATAAAACAGTATTAAACTCTACTACCTGTATAAAGATATTCAAATATGATAAAAGATAAAACAGTATTTAACCTTACTGCCTGTTATTCTCAATAGCAAAACGAACAATTAAACAAGCATATTTCGACTAAAGAGTAGGTTACCAGAATGTTCATCGCATAGTTTGGTTTAATTTTTTTTTGTACGTAACCCACACATCCACGTATCCGAGGGTTTGTGGTTCGCGACGCGTTGTGCAAAAAAATGCGTCTAGTACTTAGGGCCAATGATAGAGCTGTTAGCGACGATCAAATCCCGCTGTTCTATCAGACGAGAGTGGTGGTCAGGGCGCTCGACTCGCAATCTGAGGGTCGCGGGTTCGAATCCCCGTAACACCAAACATGCTCGCCCTTTCAGCCGTGAAGGCGTTATAACGTGACGGTCAATCACGCTATTCATTGGTAAAAGAGTAGCCCAAGAGTTGGCGGCGGGTAATGATGACTAGCTGCCTTCCCTCTAGTCTTACACTGCTAAATTAGGGACGGCCAGCGCCGATAGCCCTCGAGTAACTTTGCGCGCAATTCGAAACAAACAAACAGACGAGAGTAACCCAAAAGTTAGCGGTGAGTGATGTTAACTAGTTGGCTTCCCTTTACTCTATCAGTTCAAAATTAGTGGCCGCTATGCGCAGATAGCCCTCGTGTAAATTTGCGCGATATTTTAAAAGAAACATTAAAAAAACTTTTTTATATACCGTTCACATAAAGCATCATATTGAATAATATATAATAATTAATAATAACATATTTTGCCTGTAACAACACTGAGTGTAATAAAAACTGCATAAACATTAAATGAAAATACACACTTCTATGTAAAATACACAAGGAGTTCAGCAGTAATTAGTGGGACTGACAGCAATATTAATGACATTTTGATTGGAGTTTCTTTCTGTATGATTCATACCCTATTATAGCATGGCGAGGTGGTTAGAGCGCTTGAGAGTCCCACAATTCATTGGTAAAAAAGTAGTCCAAGAGTTGGCGGTGAGTGGTGATGAATAGCTGCCCTCCCTCTAGTCTTTCAAACCAAACCATATCGTGTTTGGCAGAGTCCATATGGACTCATAATTTTAGATTAACTTGATTATCAGGATCGTTGCTTTCTGAGTATCGCGATCACTCAGGTATGACTAAACACAAGAAAACAATCATATACTTTCTTTCCCTGTATGTTACTCAAAATTACAATAATTTTATCAAAACAATGTCTACCCTAAAAGTGTCATGAGATTGAAAAATAAGTTGCTTAAGCTTTTGGAGAATTGTCAGGGATAGTTAATAACAACCATTTTGGTTGTAAATTTTACTAAGCTTTTCCATGACAACAGACAGCAGTGCAAACTAAATGCGACTCTCTTTGGCGCATTTAAATGCTTAGTTGTTAATCAGTGTATTTGCTGGTGAATAAAGATTTGTTATAAAAAATATAAATATAGCGTCATTTTTGGATATTTCCAATCAATTGGTTTTCAGATTGTGTAGGATGATAAAAAAATTCAATCCTTTTTGCTATGCATATTATTTTAGTTCCAGTATTCCTTTCGTTACTACATGATATCTTTACATTCTTGTAGTAAAAGAGGTAGTAATTTAACTAATGCACGTTCTATTGAAACTGGGGGCTACCTTAATTAGATAAGAAAGAAACGTCATTCGAAAAGTAATTCATACAAAACTCGTTTACATTGGACTCCAAAATTAAGAGTAAATCGACAGAAGACAAATCCTCTTTTATATACATAAACCTGGAGTAATAAAATTACTTGAGGATTACGTTTACTTATTTTTTATATACATACTTATAAGAACAGGTGCTGTGTTTTGTAGGTAATTACGCATTATACATTTTTGGATGACTTGAATATTTGCCAGAATTTGATTCAATCTAACTAATCGTTAAACCAGGCCAAGGACAAAACAATAGTTTTCTGAGGAACTTGTCCAAAACATTTATCATTTATTACATCCTTTTGTATAGAAACTACTCGAAACCTCGAACAGATTCTCCGAGAGTATGAGGCGTAGTTTGGTGTAAGTTTATGTCAGACCGCTGCAATGTAATCGATTTTTTGAAAGAGCTACATGATAGTTAGTAGTTGATAGTTAGTAGTCACTGACAGGAAGAGAGAAAACAAAGAAAAGATATATTAAAAAAAATGAATTGTTTTGTCATCGAAACAGTAGAAATAAACAAAAGACACATTAAGTCATTTGGTCGTTAGTCAAGAATTGGAAGATAAATAGTAAAAATAAACTAAAAAGGCATTCAGTCATCGAGTCGTTAGTTAAGAGTTAAAATATAAACAGTAAAAATAAACTAAAGGGGCATTCAGTTATCGAGTCGTTAGTCAAGAGTTAAAAATAAACTAAAGGGGATTCAGTCAACGAGTCGTTAGTCAAGAGTTAAAAAAGAAACAGTAAAAATAAACTAGAAAGACTTTTAGCCATCGGATCGTTAGTCAAGAGTTAAAAGTTAAACAGTTCAAAAACTAAATTGGCATTCTGTCACCGGGTCGTTAATAAACTAATGACGTGGGTTAAACAAGGAAATTTTAACTGAAATTAATGTAGTGTTGCTAGATCAAATAGAAGTTTGTTTGTTTAAAGGTAAGCGCGAAGCTACACAATGAGCTATCTGTGTACTGTCCACCACGAGTATCGAAACCCGGTTTCTAGCGTTGTAAGTCCGCAGACATACCGCTTTGCCACTGGGGTGGCCAGGTGGTTAGGACGCTGGACTCGCAATCTGCGGGTCGCGGGTTCGCATCCCCGTCCCACCAAACATGCTCGTCCTTTCAGCCATGGGAGCGTTATAATGTTTCGGTCAATCCCACTATTCGATGGTAAAAGAGTAGCCCAAGAGTTGGCGGTGGGTGGTAATGACTAGCTGCCTTCCCTTTAGTCTTACACTGCTAAATTAGGGACGGAAAGCGCAGATAGCCCTCGTGTAGCTTTGCGCGAAATTCAAAACAAACAAAAGTCACTGGGGAGCTCAAGTAGAAGAAAGACTTGTGAATTTATTGTATTGTATAAAGATAATTTTACCACCATAGTTATTGCGTACATAAAAATAAGAAAGCAAAGTATTACGGTTGGTTCAATTTTTACTTCTATAGGTGCATCGGTATTCATCACGACGTAAACCTAGAAAATAACAGTTGTAATTGAACACACATAAGTAGCATGTGGTCAGAGAAAATATCGAAACAATCACAGAGCTTCCTAAAACCTTATTGAAGAACTTTATCAAAAATAGTTTTAGAAGCTGATGTAGGCTTAAGGAATATAAAAAGAATAACTCTTTTGTCTGCATTTTCTTTTTGAAACATTAAAAAACACAACGATGAAATTTTATGTGTATCGGCATATTTTATTTTAGTCTTCTGTTAATTTTACAACATGCTATGATCAAATAAAGTTGGGAACGGGGAATAGAGGTGGATACTCCATTCAGTGTATTCCAATTAGTCCGTGATCCTAGTTAGTGCCTGCTAGAAACTGGATTAAATTTTGTCGAACTGAGCGGACCAGCACAAATTGATAAAGACATGGGAAGATAAGAAGCTTTGCATTTGAAACTTCTAAGATGAAAGATGTATGTTTTATGTTTCCGAAAATTGAAAATAGCACTTGATATTTCTGATATATCTTATGAGGAAGACAAATAAAAAAGAAACGAAATTAAAAATACGTGATAATTTACATATCTCTCTTCTTTTTTATTCATGAATATTTATTAATAACAATAACACATTTTAATGCAACGTATTATTTTTTTTAAACCAAGATACATACATATGGTAATAATGTGCCCGGCATGGCCAGGTGGATAAGGCGCTCGACTCACAATCTGAG
>NW_013667296.1:118430-122584 GCF_000517525.1 Limulus polyphemus | reverse complement strand
TCCCTCTAGTCTTACACTGCTAAATTAGGGACGGCTAGCGCAGATAGCCATCGTGTAGCTTTGCGCGAAATTCCAAAACAAACAAACAAACATATGGTAACCTACTAGAGCAAAATTTATGAATTTCTTTTTTAAAAGAGGGAGCTGTCTTAATAATCTCTAAAAATAATATTTTCATGCACGTTCACGATATGGAAAATTCATAGCCTCGAGTCTTTGACTGACAACTTGTTGTGTGTGTTTGTATAATATCTACTTAAGCTATAACAGACCTATACAGAGTTTAAGATACCGTGGTTATCCTCGTCTAAGTATTAACACTTTTTGTTGGTTTGTGTGTTTGTTTGTAATTAAGCACAAAGCTACACGATGGGCTATCTGTGCTCTGTCCATCGCGAGTATCGAAACCCGGTTTCTAGCGTTATAAGCCCTCAGGTTTTCCGCTGTACCACCGGCGGGGGGCCATCAAAATATTAGTAGAAAATAGTTTTCATACTTCTTTGGGTAGCAGTTGTCTCTTTATTTGTCTGTTTGTTTTCCTAACATCATGAAAAAATATTCATATACTTGAAATAACCCATGCCCCAGGAACGTAATTCAATATACTAATAAAACTACGAAGTAAAAACGTTTATTATGCATGTTATACCACAGAATTATAGAATATACATCATCCTATTGAACATTATTTTATCATAACAAAATATATTGAAATGTTCTTTATTTATATAATGTTGTCGTCCACCAATTAATGTAATAGAAAAGATTGAGACAATATTTCTTGGTAGTGAAGATTAACTACAGATTACAAAATGAACAGTTTCTACCGGTCTCTTTTTATTTTCGTTGCTGCCTAGAATAAGCTACAACTGCACTTTTATAAAAACAGGCCTTATAGTTCTCCAAAGAACCGTTATTCAATATCCTGCCAATGCAATGAATTTTCTCAGAGCAAAGGCATTAAAAAAAGGCCGTATTTTGAAAATAACAGGTGGCCTTGGAAATGTGACACAGTTTAGTTTACATTAAAACATTATTGAAATATTTATTTTATGCATTCGTATAGGGTTTGGCCGGCCATGGCCAGGTAGGTAGGGCGCTTGAGGGTCGCGAGTTCGAATCCCTGTCCCACGAAACATGTTCGCCCTTTCAGCCGTGGGGGCGTTAAATTGTTTCAGTCAATCCCACTATTTGTTGGTGAAAGAGTAGCCCAAGAGTTGGCGATGGGTATTGATGGTCTTCCCTCTAGTCTTACACTGCTAAATTAGGGACGCCTATCGCAGATAGCCTTCGTGTATACAGTAAGCGAAATTCAACACAAACAAACCGACCCTGACAAAAATTAAACCCTGTATTTCGATGTTTTTCAGAAATCAATGACATTCACGTTATTTAAATGTTTAAAAAGTGCTTTCTAGAAGATTACAGGGAGCTTTCTCTAGTCTTCATTAAAGGAATTAGTAAAATAATAGGTTTGGTAAAGTTATGTTAGAAGGGATGTCGTTTCAGACTGCCAATTAATCCATCGTAAAAAAAAACGAAAAACTTCAATGCAACAAAATAATTAACGATTCGCTGATTTTCAGTCTTATAGTAAGGGTTAACAACAGCTTCAAAGCAAGGTGTACATTTATTATTTGTACAAACATCATCTTAGTTAGCTTGTTTATTGTTTTGCTTAATTTCGCGTAACGCTACACGAAGGCAACTAGTGAACATAACCAAACGACAACTCTTGGGCTACTATTTTTACCGATGAATAAAGGGATTGACCGTCACATTATAACGCTACGATGGCTGAAAGGGCGAGAACCCACGACTCGCAAACTTCCACTAACTCATGTCAGGCATCTCATAATCAGCCTTCAGCGATACTCTTACTTTGCAGCAATACTCAATAGCTTTGTATGTGGGACGGCTTGGTGAAAATAAATAGTTTGTTTGATTGGTTAGTTTAAGCACAAAGCTGCACAATGGGCTACTTGTGGGATATCGAAACCCAATGTTTTTCGTTATATGCTTCCAGGATGACAGACTGAGCCAACGACGGCGAAAATAAATTGGATCGAATAATTTGTAATGATCGTTGTGTTTCGAAAGTCGCCATGTTTTATTTCCCCTTTAAGTTCTAAACTCTTATAATACAGACTAACCAAGCCTCATTTCTGTTTTAAACACCAGGTGGTCTGCACGATTTTCTTATCTTTTAGAATTATCAGGCAAAATACAGTGCTTCAAATGCATATGAAAAATAGATCATACTTGTGTCCAATGATAAACCTAAACTTTTAGGTTTCGCATGTCGTAGAGATACTGAATAAACTGGTTTTACTTTTAAATGTGCTTCTATGTTTCAATTTATTATTTTCTTCTTATTGTTATGCTAGTGTTTGTCAAGGAAATTTAAAAGTGATCCATTTTAAGTGCACTTAAGGTTACGTTGACTTCCAGAATGATTTACATGTCTTCACATCAGAACCAGTTCTGTATGCATCATGGCCACGAGAGTATAATAAAACCGAGTGCTGAATACTATTACCTGGTGGAGAGTAAAACGTGCATCACACTTCTTCAGCAGTTTTCGAAGATAAACAAATTAACGTTCTCGCCTTTCTTGTTGCTAGAATTGGCAACACTTGCATAACAAAAAAATAATAATAATTACAAATCTAGGTCAAAAGATTGTGTGTGAAACCGGTTCCACAAAAGATAATATTTTTTTAAGTACATGTATTAAACGTCCTGAAACTGATATCTCTAGCAATCCTCCTACACCTAACTCTAAAGAGCAAAACGTGTTCAGAGAAATTTTGTGGCTCGAATCTCGGACCTTTCATGTTATCGAATACTAAATAGTGGTCAAGAATAACCGTAAGCTAGGGAGCGGTGCTGCCAACTAGTTGCTCCCGAGGTAGCCTGCAAATATTTGCCACTGGGACAAAAATACAAATACCTCAGAGTTAGAAAATTCATATTTTTTGTCAATGCTAAACGTTATATTAAAACGATTTACGATACTCATCGCGTCGTTAAATTTATGTCACCACGTTCGATCATACTCTGCCTGACAACCACTCTTTTTGACAATAACGCTGCATCGGCGTTTCCATTCCAAAATGCTCCGTCGTAAGGATGTAATGTTCAAAGCACACTACTCGTCTCTGCAGACTTTCCATATATAATCTAGCGTACGAGGACGACTTACCAGAACCTGTATCAGCAGTCTAATCGTAAAGAATTCCGTAGGCAACTTGACCGGTATGTGTTTTATATCTTTGTATGGGATAGCATGAATACTTATTATCTAGCTGCTTGAGATGTGCGACGATTGAATAGGAGTTATGACTAGAAGCTTTATCTTAGTGATCCCATTCTCCGTTGGCCTCGCTTCCAGAAGGAGATCCTTTTCGATTATGTTGCGTTCTGTTGCCTGATGTACGTAACTGGCTTTTGACATCAATCTTTGTGTTCGTGGATACTCACTTGTTACACAACTTTGAACTTTGCTTACCACAGCTTTTCTGAATGATCTAGGTTTCCTTAAGTTGATACACATTCCTTTGTTTCCCATTATGTTCAACAAAAATCCCCGTTATGTAAATTTTGCAGTAGTCGATCTTAACAGACCTTCTTGATCTGAAAGTAAGATTATCTGTCATCGAAAAGGGCCTTCACATATCTCTCCCAAAAATAATTAGTTTTCGGTTGTACCACACAAACTACGAAACACAAAATATCAAAATTTATTTCTGATAGATGCCGTTTCACTGCAACTGTATATCGGCTAGGTTGTTACATGACTTGCCGATCTGCGTATTCAGAATCGTTTATAATGTACTTAACCTTCTGTACCTACACAGGAAATGTGCCCATTCAACCTTAATAGTTATAACATGTTAAAGCTTCCACCAAAACTCTATCCTACGGTTGTCCTCACTAAATTTGTAATGGAATTGTTGCCATCTGAGAAGGTTATAAAAACCTACGTTGTACAATCTCATTGTAATGTGCACATTCAACCTTAATAGTTGTAACATGTTAAAGCTTCCACCAAAACTCTATCCCACGGTTGTCCTCACTAAATTTGTAATGGAATTGTTGCCACCTGAGAAGGTTATAAAAACCTACGTTGTACAATCTCATTGTAATGTGCA
>NW_013667296.1:114753-118126 GCF_000517525.1 Limulus polyphemus | reverse complement strand
GGTTCCTAGCGTTGTAAGTCCGCAGATATACCGCTGTTCCAATAGAAGGCTTCATTGCGAAGAAATTATGAATCAACTTTATTGACGTTAAAGCTAGAGATTGTAATTAATGTGTTATTAGAATCAAACTAATTCAACATTTTTTGAGTTTAGAAAGATCACTCAAAGTTTCAATTTGTTTTTTTATGTTTATTTGTTTGTTGTTATTTTCGTAATTTCGCACAAAACTACACGAGGGGTATCTGCGCTAACCGTCCCTAATTTAGCAGTGTAAGACTAGAGGGAAGGCAGCTAGTCATCACCACCCACCGCCAACTGTTGGGCTACTCTTTTACCAACGAATAGTGGGATTGACCGTCACAGGCTGAAAGGGCGAGCATGTTTAGTGTGACGCGGATTCGAACCCGCGACCTGGAGAGTGCGAGTCGAGTGCCCTAGCCACCTGTCCATGCCGGGCCGTTTCAATTTGAGGGTAAATAACACAGGCCTGCGATGGATTTATTGTCTTGTAATTTTTACAGTAATTCCTGTATGCTGAATCTGATAATGATATCCATTTCTCTACATCACGTACAGAGTTTTTACAAAACGTCATATGTACTTTTACATAAGTGAATCATTTTCATTTAAATCGGGTCACATTTCATTATATTTAAAATGTTGACAACCACTAGCTATAGATTTCTCTAGACCATCGCGACGTGAGAGTTTTATTGATCGTTCTAGAATCCACGAGAAACACACCGCTAGTATATAAACAGTTAACAGGCCGTATGGCGTGTAATTTATGTATAGTATTTGTTTGTGTGTGCATTTTCAAATTATTTTCTTTGTCAATTATTCATTCGTCGCCATGGCAACAAGAGGTTGTGTAAGTAACCCAGACATATTCTGTTATATTTGTGATAACTATGATCTAAGTAAGATTTTTTTTTCACGATTTGTAAAAAAAAAAAAAAAACTAACGCCATAGAAAAAATAATGATATTATTTTCGAAATCTGCGGAGCTGAATTATGCAAAATGCGTTATTAAAACCAAAACAATTTTTATGAAGTTTAAATCCGCAGGCCTTTTTTAATGAAAACAAACGCAGCAAAGGAGATGCTTACACATTTTTAACAAATGTCACGTGACTGATTTACTTCAAATTTATGAAAATACTGGGTATTAGCTGTTAATTGTTAAACTGTTAGAAAGTGTGACTATTCTCTACGAAATATTTAGTGAAAAAATTTCGAAATGTTAAAAAAAAGCCTAAACTATTATTATCTCTCAGAGACCATTGAAAATAGTTTGTTAGTTACAAAGTTATCAGTTTTAACACATACAACATGAGTTGTGTTTTAGATTATTGTTCTTATACTATAAAGGCCAGTCTCCATTAACGAATTATAAGTTCATCTGTTGTAAATAGCTAATCAGCTACTGTTTATCTGAAATTTAACATGATTGTGAAAAAATAAAATTTAAAATAATACATTTGTGCGTTTCTTTATTTAACATTATCTTACCAGCTTTCAAGATATTTTCAGTTCTTTCCCTAATTTCCTAAGTATTTTACTACTTCAACGGGAGTGACATGTTTTTTTCTTTCTTTTTTTTCAAGTTTGGTTTGTTTCAAATTTCGCGCAAAGCTTCACGAGAGCTATCTGCACTACCCGTCCCTAATTTAGCATTGAAAGACTAGAGAGAACCTTTGGGCTACTCTTTTACCAACGAATAGTAGAAGTGACTCTCACATTATAATACCCCCACGGGTAAAAGGACGAACATGTTTGGCGGGACAGGGATTCGAGCGCCCTAACCACCTGGTCCTTTTTTTATGAGTAAAATAAATACTATTTCAACATGGTCATTGAAACAAGAGGGCCAATAGTCAGTTAATTTCACTGTCCCTTGATACTTCTATAGATTATCATTTTTTTTCAACTTGTGTGGATTGTGTTTGTGGTCCAAAATAACAATTCATTATAAACAGATAAAGATTTTAAAAGGAGTTTGGATGCTGATAATAAAGATGAAAGAAAAGATAAAAGAAGAGGTTAACATATATATATATATATATACACAGTTTTTTCTAGTTATATCTTGGTTTCCATTGCATCAAAATAAGAACAAATTGTCACTCTAAGATTAAACATTTTTTCGAAAAACATGCCCCCGAACTCCTCTAATTTCTGTCTGTTGCCTCCCTCGACTACTACCACTACCGCCCCCAGTGGCACAGTCTGTGGACTTACAACACTATAATCCGGGTTTCGATACCCGTGGTGGGAAGAGCACAGATAGCCCATTGTGTTGCTTTGTGCTAAATTACAAAACAAACAAAACAATTAGAAAACAACAATAAGTCTGTAGGTTCATAACGCTAAAAATCGGGTTTCGATACCCGTGATGGGAAGAGCACATATATCCCATTGCCAATCCTTTTTCCACCTGAACCCAATTTGTTTAGATGCAGAAGAATAACTTCACAAACAGAGATTGTCATAAAAGCAGAAATGGAAATATTCTCACCAACAGAATAAACGAAAAATAAAAAAACAGATAATTAAACTCTTTTAATCACAATTAATAAAGATACTTATTTTTTTTTAGGTAAAACTCTAAGTATATTGCTATACATATCTCTTATATTTTAATCCTTGAAATGTTAAAACCCAAAAGTTGATTTCAAGGCAAACGTCTGTATTATCAGATCGTCTCCGTAACTTTTCAGACAGGCGTAGACTTCAAAAGCTTCTTATATTACGAAAAAGGAATAACCTTGACCTGTTGAAAACACAACTTTTTAAGTCTCTAGACGCTCTCAAAAGGACAACGCCAACAAATAGCAGTAATGTAAGTTTTTGTCATGAAGCCGTTTTAAAC
Organism: Limulus polyphemus; assembly: GCF_000517525.1. Classification (NCBI taxonomy): domain Eukaryota; kingdom Metazoa; phylum Arthropoda; class Merostomata; order Xiphosura; family Limulidae; genus Limulus; species Limulus polyphemus. The sequence goes on along the minus strand of NW_013667296.1, from coordinate 115,253 downwards.
AATTTTACTACCCACGAAGCTGGAATATTAGAGGTAAAATCCACTAAATATGTGATCCTACCGCCCATTCTGAGACTTAGCATAACTTTGAAAATGGCATTGATTCATGACCTGTTCAATATTCGAATTTTTTCAAGCGAGAAGATGTTTAAAACACTTTTTTTCGCGCTTAGTAACAATAGTTGAAAACCTAAAAACAGTGATTTTTAACTCAACGTTCTGTACACCGAGGGAAATCGAACCCCGGATTTGAGCATTGTAAGTACGGATACTTACCTTGACCCACTGGGGGTACATTTGAAAACCTCTCATCCGAAAGGTTTTCATTATCGCTGGTACACTGACATTAACATGCAGAAACAAACTCAAAAAGTAACTCCAATATTTTCCCTATTATTTGTATTTATAATTTTTTTACCAAACATAATATTAAATAGTTGTGATACAAATTTATGTTTAGTAACCATACTAAAAGCGATATACAAAAATAAATAAATAAC